>NW_026692848.1:7690000-7912500 GCF_021218885.2 Marmota monax
TTTGCATCCACAGATACTATGTGGGTGGCAGGACAGAATAAGATCCTTACAGAACGAGACAAGAGTTGAAGCTGGGTGCAATGACACGCCTGTAATCCCAGCAGCTCAGGAGGCTGAGGCAGGAAGATCCCAAGTTCAAAATCAGACTCAGCAACTTAGTGAGGCCCTGTCTCATATCTCACAATAAAAAATAAAAAGGGTTGGGGAGGTAGCTGAGTGGTTAAATGCCCCTGGATTAAGTCCCCAATATCCTCCTATCCCCCCACAAAAAAGACAACTGTGGCCTGTTCTTCAAACAGTATTTAAAAAAAAAAAAAAAATCAATTTTCATAGTTTTAAAACTAACCAGAGGGGGAGGGGGGAGGGTGGATGATGGGAAAGGCAGCGGAGCACAACAGACACTAGTATGGCAATTTGTAAATCAATGGATGTGTAACTGATGTGAATCTGCAATCTGTGTATGGGGTGAAGGTGGGAGTTCATAACCCACTTGAATCAAAGTGTGGAATATGATATGTCAAGAAATTTGTAATGTTTTGAACAACCCACAATAAAAAATTAAAAAAAAAAAAAAAAAAAAACTAACCAGAGGAAACACCAAAACCCATAAAGTAAGTCTTATAAATTTAACAGCTTTTAAATGACTATTACCAAAAGATAAAAGAAAAATTCAAAATGGTGTGTGTGTTGGGGGGTGAACAACAGAACATAACCAAGAGCACCAAGAGTCCACACTTTTCAGAGATCACACAGTTAGGAGAAACAGCAAAGGACAAGGGTAGGGAGGAAAACAGATGTCCAGCGTCATCCATAGTGAAAGCTAGTCAGTAGACTCTGGCCCAAAGTCTGCTTTTATGAAAAAGCTTTTTACAGGAATAGGGCCATGCTCATGGGTTTATATGTTCTGTACAGCTGATTTCACATTACAAGGGTAAGATTGAATAGCTGTAACAGAAATCACATTGTCTGCAAGATCAAAAATATTCTCTATGGAGCCCTTTATAGAAAAGGTTGTCAACATTTCTATCATAAAATGTAAACAGACTAACAATCATTTTTCCTTTACCAGGTGGACAAAAGTTGCAGACTGATAACACCCAGTGTTGGAGAAACAGACAAATTCGCTATTAGTGTAAACAACGAAAACTTAGCGAGGGCTGGGGGCGTAGCTCAGTGATAGAGCCCTGCGTTTACAACACAATGCTAAACTACGTATCAATAATTCAATATTCTAACACATACTGTAACTTTGCAATTCCACTGCTAGAAGTATCTCAGATGCATATACTCACAAAAGTACAGGATCATATATATAAACACCAAGAGTCAGTGCAAGTCTAATTGTACACAAATGTAATTGAAACATGCTTATTAGCAGATTAACAGATACATTGATAGTTTGTAATACTATGTGCTGTTAAAAAATGAACATGTTTGTATGTGCTGATATATAGATCTCCAAACCCCAAACTCCACGAAGTAAAAACAAAGGGAAAAACAAAATATTTGTAATATAATCATATGTCCAAAATCATACACCCATTTTTAGTTGAAAGACGACGGAACAAGGAACAACAGTAATTGTTACTTAATGTTGGTTAAATTTTCTGCTTACTCCAAAGTGTTGGATCTAAAGCCAAAAACAGAAGAATACAAAAATGATAGCCAATGGCTTTGACACTTTTTCAAACACATTTTCACGAATAGGAAACAAAGACAATATCTTCTTAACAGATTCATAACGAAGAGATGACCATCAGACTCACCAATCTGACAGATGGTAAACTGCTGAACACTCTGGCGGGTCTTTAGGTACCACTCGGATGGCAAATCAAAAAGACTGAAAAAACAGGCATCAACAAGATCTGGTCAAGATACTAGGGCTCCAGAGCAGGCTCACTTGGCCACTCAACCAGGGATCACATCTTTTCCTTATTACAGAAACTAGGGAATACTACCAGCATTAGGGGACTAATACTAGGTCCCACAGGTGGGAGCAACCCACACAAACTGACCTGCCCCACCCAGGGAAGCCAACCCTGCGCTGCTGAGAATCATGTTGGTCTGGCTGGGGGACACAGGCCAGCCAGCTCTTTGGGCTTTAAGACAGCTTTAGCTTTACCTGATCTGCTGCGGTCCGGAAAGGCTAGAACGAAGGCCAGTGAACTCTATGTCCAGACCTAAGGGGGAGGCAAAAGATAGAGGAGTCCCCAAGCACAGGGCAGACACCACTCCACGGTGTGGATGCCACAGGTGGCCTAAGCACGTCGCTCATTTTGTGTTCAAGAGGCCAGGTGGGGGCAAAAAGGGAAAATGGAGGAAACCGAGGCAAGGACCAGCCAAACCATGGGGGTTGTACCTGGACCTCAGGGAGTCTGGCCCATGACATCAGGGCTCTCAACACTCAATTGAGCGCTCCCTATCGCCCCCCTGCCTGCGGGCGTAAGAAGTCCGCCTGTCCCTCCGAGGGGCAGGGGCCCCTTTGAGCCCCCTGCGGCCTGGCCACAACCGTATCCCACCTGTGCTACCCCTTCCTCCAGCTGGTCCAAGGCACTCTGGTGACCGGGCCCGCAGTCCCCGATACCTTACCCACAAAATCCGCGTCCTGGACGAGCTCCTGCAGCAAGGGGAGGTTCTGCTCAAACTCCTCTGCGCCCAAGTCCATGGCCGCTGGGCCGAGGGCGCCAGTGAGGCCACGTAGTACCCACGCGCTTCCGTTGCGCGGGGCCTTAAAGGGCTCGCGCACGTGGAAACCCGCCCACCCCGCGCGGCAGCCGCATAGCCTGCACCTGCCCACCGGCCTAGAGCCTAACTTGCTCCCAAGGTGAAGGTCGTTTGCAAAGAAGAGCTGCCTGTTAGACTGAAGGTGGCCTTGGCGCCCAGATTGTCTAGCACTCGCCTACTCCCTGTGGCAATTCTCACCTCCACGCCTACACCCAAGGGAGACCCTGTTTTTGTTAGCTAATTTTCACTCACTAGTACACAATCTTTCTTACACGTCTTCCCTTTAATTCTAGGTTTCTATGTGAACACCCTTCTTCAAATCTTTGAGGGAATAATAATAATCTGGAAGTTTGAACGTCCTCACAGGGATATTTATTTATCAAAAGGGACTAGTAAACCATTGGATGCTGAAAGTCTCAACATAAGTCACACTGTTAAGAGAGTTGGTGCAAAGACTTGTCTTTCAAAAATTACATTGCATATTCAGATTGATGGCATTTCATTTTTAAATAAATGTGTAATTGGTGAACACACCTAAAAATTGGGAAAATTATGCTTTCAAAGCCACCTTAATTACTTAAGCAATTAATTTTCCCCAGGTAGCTGGAAACAGTTAACACTTTGCTTCCTCTATTAATCACTTCACAGCAATCTGAGCACACACTACCCCTCCTTTCCACTTCCATTTGCAATTCCTCAGGGCACCTTTAACTCTCAAATTTGCCTCTCCAAACACTGGGAATCAAGGGCCCCAAAGAGTTTATTAGCATTTGCCCTCTTATCCTAAGATTCTAAGTTTAGACAGATAGTGACATCTCCCACTTTAAAAAAACAGCCCCACAATCTGAGCAGCAAGTAACTCTCACTGGGATCACTCATCATGAGACGATGCAGTAATAAGTGCTTTACACAATCATCAGATGTTACCCTTAAAATAGTGAGCTCACAGGCAAGAAACTTCATATAACCAGAAAACAATAGTTCTCATATGCCTTTATTTGGTAACTTACAAGCAATTTTTAATTTGTCCTTCAAAAGTTAACTGGTGTCTGCTTTGTACTTCTCACCTCCAAGAGGAGAGAGTATTTAGCCCTTGATTAAAACAAAAAAAACCACCACACACAAAAGGGGAGGGGGATGACCATAACTACAAATAATCTTCCACTGAACTCCGTTGTTGCAAAACTTCCAAGCTCGTTTTTCTTCCAGATGCTTTCTTAGACAGCTGTAGAAGCTGATAGTTTTATATTTATGTGTTCAAAACTTCTATGCTTCTATTTCACTCATAGATCCTCCGAGGTTCCTGAAGCACTACACCACCTTCTGTCATGGCACTTTGTAAGCGTTTCATCTTGTTTTAAAAATCAGGGGGGAAAAAAAAGGAAAAAATAAAGCTCATCAGTAAGCTGAAAATTAACTTTGCTTTCCAAGAGACAAAGAAATAACAACTGATGTGCTCTTGCTAACTTCCCAGCCTACACTGGTTGTTCAGATAAGGATCTTAAGAATGACACAGGTAAGAAAAAAAGGAATTGAGAAATGTCAGGGATCAGCAGCATTCTGAAATACATCACAAGATGTCAATACATAAACATGATGACATGATGGGCTAGAGAATCAGTCACTCTGAAATCAACCAAACAATGACTCTGACTTCAGTTCATTTGTGTATAAAACAGGAATAATTGGTCCCTAACTCTAGACTGCTGTAAGGATTAAATAAGGTAACGTCAGAATACTCACCCCAGGGTCCAAAATGGAGAACACTTGGAAACTACTATTATATAAGTACCTAACATCAAGAATCAATACAATGCCTCTTACAATTTTTTTTTCAGTGCTAGCCATCAAACTCAGGGCCTCACACACGCTAGGGAAGCCCTCTACCTCTGAGCTACATCCCAAGCCCTAAAATACTATTTTAGTAAACACAAATGGAAACAAAAATACCAAGTCTGGAGGCTAAGATTCTAGCTCAGTGATAGAGAAGTTGCAAAGCACATGTGAAGCACTGGGTTCAATTTTCAGCAGTGCATATACATGAACAAACAAATAAATAAAAATAAAGGTCCATCAACAACTAAAAAATATTAAAAAAAAAAAATACCGAGTCTGAAGCTGCCTCCCAAGGGGTTGGCTGGTAGACCATGAAGTTGATTCCTGCCTCTAAGCACCGCTCTGCCAGCACTCGTCCTATGCTCTCACAAGCTACCACGTTTCTGGTTCTGTAAAGATGCTTTTTAATAGCCCATTCACGAGTGGATGCTGAAACCACGACCTTGCCATTTCGATGCTCTACAATCGCTTCTACATGATGCTGAGTCTTTATAACTCGTAGTCTAAATGGGAAGAGAAGAGGATAAAAGTCAAAAAACTATCCATCTATCCATCCTAAAGTTAAGTTACTTCAAGTGAATGAATGCCTAAGTAACCCTTGAGAATTCAATGCATGGTTGATTTACTTCAACATACTTACTTGGCTTTTTACTTGGGACAGGTGTTTTCCCTGTCTTTAATGAGACTATTCTCAATAACAATAAATCAAATATTTGCACTTAACCTCAAGTATCAAGGAGAAACTTGGTATTTCTGAAGAGCTGAGTCTTACTTTTTATACATATACTTCAAAAAAGGAATCTTGAAGAGATGCAACTAAGTTGCTGACTATATCCTGGATAAGGATATACTTACTCTGTGCTTTTATTTTCCAGCTAACACCAAAATAAATGAAAAATGGGGCAAAGATTTAAAAGTAAAAATCGAAATCAGAAGAGTACTAAAAGAAAATAAGGGAATTTTTTTTTTTTTATAATGTCAAAATAAGATATGCCTGTTTAAATGTGAAATCAGCCATGGCTTTTATAGAATAATTAGATGTCAAATAAAAGATGACAGATTTTCTACATGGTTAAAGACCAAACAAACAAAAAATTAAGTTCAAAGACAAACAATGCACTTGTGGGTGTAGTCCAATGTAGAGTGCCTGCTTAGCATCTATGAGGCCTGGGGGTCAATCCTTAGCATAGGCAGGGGAAAGGAACGAATGGGGGACAAAGCAATGAAAAAGAATAAAAACATTTATCATTTATGTATTTTGGTACATGGACTGGGGGCACTTTACCACTGAGCTACATCCCCAGACCTTTATTTTTATTTTGAGATAGGGTCTCACTAAATTGCTGAGGCTGGTATCAAATTTGCAATTGTCCTACCTCAGCCTCCTGAATAACTAGAATTTCAGGCGTTTGTGCTACACAACCTGGCCGAAAAATATTTTAAACTCCTCTATTTTTTAAAGGACTAACTTCTGTAATTTGTAAAAAATCTCCTATAATAAATAAGAAATTTACCAATAACTTAAGAAATAAAAGATCTGAACACTGTTCAAAGGAACAGAAAATATTAATGACATTTAAATCCAGGAAAATATACACCCAATCTCTGATTTAAAAAAAATGAATGGATGAGACAATTCATTACAACACTGTAATCACAAAGATAATCATCAATAGGGAGCTAGTTAACTAAAACGTGCATGCCATGTTTTTTATACAGTCACTAAAAAGAGGTAACATTTTATGATTACAATAGCTAACGTTGACTGAGCACTCACTGTGTTAGGTTTATCCTAATTGTTTATAGGTTTAGCTCATGTCTCAAAATAATCCCATCTTACTTCCATTTGCTTTTCTTTCACTTGGGTACTGGGGATTAAACTCAGGGGTACTGGACTACTGAGCCACATCCCCAGCCCTATTTTGTATTTTATTTAGAGACAGGGTCTTACTGGGTTGTTTAATGCCTCACTTTTTGCTAAGGCTAGTTTTGAACTCAAGATCCTCCTGCCTCAGCCTCTGGAGCAGCTGGGATTACAGGTATGCGCCACTGCTTCTGGCATTCCATGTGTTTTTTAAACTACAGAAACTGACACAGAAAAATAACATAGGATTACAACTAGGAAGCAATGGAGCCAGGCATTAGGTCTAGGGATCTGGCTCCAGAACCAATCCTCCTATCCACCAGGAAGAAGGATCTACAAGGCGTATTTTTAAGTATATGCTTAGGGAATATCGGGAGGGCTAAAGAACATTCTAGAACAATGCTTATGATTTGACAAGAATAATTTTTAAAAAAGACCTTTTTGCTTATATGCATAACTCTAGAAGGATACATACAAAACTAGTCCCTGTGGGGTTTTATAACATGGGGTTACAGTTCATTGGATTCAACGAACCACAGGTGGTCAGGTAGAAAATATCTGAGGGAAAAAATTATATCTGTACTGAACATACACAGACTTTTCTTGTCACTATTTCCTAAACAATACAGTATAATAAGTATTTGCATAGCAGTTACATTGTTTTCGGTATTATAAGCAATCTAGAAATGGTTTTAAGTAACAGGAGAATATAAATTATATGTAAATATTGTGCCATTTTATGTAAGATATTTAATCTAATCCCCTGTGGATACCTAGGGATGGCTGTTCCACTTCCTTTTTTTTTTTTTTTACTACTGGGATTAAACTCAGGGCTTTGTGTATACACATACACAATCAGTATACAAATACTGATCCGTACCTCCAGATCAAAATTAAATTAAGCTCAAATTAAAGAAAACACTCAAATTAGAAGATCTTCACTAGCATTCCTAAGGCAAAGCAGGAAAGGCACTAGATTTGGAAATGTGGGTTCTCTTGGTTTTGCTGGTGGTGCTAATAAAAATTATACTTCATAGAAAGTTGCACAGGCCACAGTTTTAAGACCCTTGTCTTCAACTATGTATTCAATGAAGGGGTAGGACTCCATCTCTAAGGTCATTTCCTAGACTTTCAAAATTCTGTAGTGATAATTTGGTAAATAGGGCAGACCCAGTGAGTGGGGGGAAATAAGTCTAATTTAAACAATTCAAATATTAAGTGAAGGAAATGTTGGATGTTTCAAAAGAATTTTAGACTGAAGATCCAGGTTATTTCAAAAGTGAACTGCCTCCTCCCTGTATCCTCTAAGCAAAAATGTATCATAGCAATTATGACATCATGCTCATTCTGCTTTCCATCATGAAACTATAAAAACTTCAGTGACAAGAATTTCAGAAGGGGCAAGCCCTTTTCCACGGTAGAACTGGGGTTCTAGTGAGCCCTTTAGTCTTATGCTCTATCATTATTTTTCCTACATCTAGCACAATGCCTAGTGATACAGGCCCAACATTTGCTGAATAAATAAATGCATTTACATAATTATGATTACTAACTTGTCCTGATAACTGTGTGTAGTCCTTTAGAAATAATTCTACTCCAGGGGTCTAGAGATGTGGCTCAGTGGTAATGTACTTGCCTGATGTGTGAGACCCTGGGTTCAATATCCAGCACTACACACACAACAGGAAAAACTCTAACAAATCTTCATCAAGGAAATAATATCTATGTCCTGCAGCATAGTGGTAATAATTTAGTGTCCTGGTTCTAGGTCATATAAAATATGTTTGAATCTTAGCTCTGGCAGTCACTAATGATGTCTCCCCCAACTGCCTCGTTCCTGTAAAATGGAGAAAATTATTGTACCTGCTCCATGAAGTAATTTTAAGGATTAAATGAACAATACATTTTTTATATAGTTCCTGGCAAATATTTTCAATAACCCACCAAGGGGCTGGGGGATGTAGTTCATTTGTAGAGCAGTTGCCTACCATGCACAAGACATGTGTGTCTTCCTCCTTTTACTCCTACTCTTTAAAAGTTTATTCTCCCTAAAGCAGCTAGAATTATTTTTATTCTCCTTTTGCAGGACTTCCCACTTGCTAGGCAAGCACTCTACCCCAGACCTTAGAATGAACTTTAAAAAGCCAGATCGTTCAGGCTCAAATTTTAAATCTTGCAGTTTCCAATCTCGACTGGTTACCTTAACTTGAAAAGCTAATGACTTAACCTCCTTCTACGTGCTTCTCCAATTTCATCTTCCCCGCTTTGCCCAAACAACTCAGATACACAGGCCTACGGATTCCTCCCACCCACCCACTAAGAGCAGTCGCACCCTGCTGCCTCTGCTAGAACGCTCCTTCTTCTATCTTTCAGACCTCAACGTTTTCAACGTCACCTCCTCTGCAACCCTGGTAAGCACCCAGCTCCCCAAGCCCACACTGTCGTCTGCAGGGCACCCGTAGGTTCAAAGGTTGGGACCCCTCCGCATGTCCTGCCTCTAGGCACGTGCGAGGCGCCCCCGGGGCGAGTCCCCGACGTCCCGCACCGTCCTGCTGAGCAAAGCCATCTGTGAGGCGCGGCGCTCCTCCGTCGGGCCGTCGCAGGCTGACTTGGTTACCTGTGCCAGAACTCACGCGAGGGCCACACTGTCCCCCAGCCCCGCTCCTTCCTGGCCACAGCCAAGAGCTCCAGGTTCCGGGGGTTCCTGTTGGTGAACTCGGGCGCGACGGCTTCATTTCCCAGGGGCTCAGCGTGGGGCTCCGCCGCCGGCGTGGTGCAGAGGGCTGCAAACCCGCGCTCTGGGGAACGGACACGGCCACATGGAGCTTAAGCACGACCGCCGTGGACACCGGGGCCGGCCTAACTCCACCGCCTCCGCTCCCCGGTCCTCGGGTCCCGAGGGAGCGCCCAGGGCGCGTTTGCTTCTCCTCGGGACAAGTGGAACAGAAGAGGACATGCAGATTCGCATCTACTGGGCAGGCCCCAGGGAGTAGGCTGGCAAGCGGGGCGAGATTAATTACCCGGATTCCTGCGAACCAACACCAACTTCCAGAGCCCCGGCCGAAGTGCCATCGCTGAGGAGATCACCGGCAAAGCCTCGCTTCTTTTTCCTCCCGGTTGTCTCAGCGGCTAACCCGCCATATTAACTCAGGGAAAAGTCGAACCGCGCATGTCCTTGAAGCTTCAAACCAACAAGGCCCCTGCCGCACATTACCCCGCTCCACCAATCAGTGCCTACGTCGAGGCGCAATCACGCTAGGCGCCAACCAATCACCTGATAGAAACGCACTTTGTTGTAGACTACTCTTTACACCAAGCTCGGCCCCCAAGACACAACTTGAAGTTACCGTATTTGGGTTGTCTGGTCCCTTAAGCCCATCATTGTAGCGTGGACACAGTAATTGGGTATTGGGAGGAAATGAGGCAGAGCAATGTTCACACTTTTTCCTCAAAAAGGGTGCCGTCGTTTGGGAACTGAAGGCTTTCCCCCGTGGCCCTTGGAAAACCTGGCCCCATACTAACCAAGTGCAGACTCGCAAGGTCATACCTGTTAGTCCCACAACAAAGCACAATTTGCCGCAAGCTTCCCGAACAAGCATTTAAGAAAGGCAAGAGCACAAGGTTAAAGAGCCCACTAGAACCCCAGCTCTACCGTGAAGAGCCCGCCTCGTTCTTGTAACACAATTTCTAACTCCGCCCTACTGTCCAACTTTTCCAGAAGATACGAGAATGTGCACACGCGCATGCGTAACCTTGCCCGCAGAAGAGTACTTCCTAGCTCCAGAGTCCTCCAACTCCTGACAACCGTTCCTCCCTCAGCGTCCTTTCTCTTCCGGTCTCTAATTGGGCAAAATTACTGAACCTGCCCCTTTTTGGTCCTCTTATTTCCGTTGAGTTGAAGCTGCTTTTCCTGTTTCTCCCGGTTCCCGCCCTTCTTTTCCCGCCAGGCCTTGCGGCCGAGGCTGAGGAGTGAGGCAGCGAGCGGGGCGGAGTTACCCAGCAGCCCCCGCGGCGCCACTCGGGTCTTTCCACGCCACCGCCACTTCTCTAGTGGCCACCGCCCGGCCTGGGGATTAAGATACGGGTTGCCTGCGGTGTGAGTGAAATTCGACGCAAACCCTGCCGCGAGGATGGAGGGGCCTTTGTCCGTGTTTGGGGACCGCAGCACTGGGGAGGCCATCCGCTCCCAGAACGGTAAGGGCGGGCGAGGCCTGGGCCTGCCCGGGCGGCCCGCGGCTCCCTGCCCTCGCCCTCGCGTCTTCCTCGGCGGAAGGGGCTCCCGAGGGCGCGGCCCGGTGCGACCCAGGCGGTTGTCGCCGTGCGAGGCCTCGCCGTCAGGGAGGACGCCAAGGGCGCCGCCGGCGTTCCCAACTCGCGGGAGCGGTGCGGAGACACGTGCCCGCGGCCCCTTTTGTCCTTCTGGGATCGTCCACCAGCGACTAGGCCCAGTCGGAACTGCAGGCGGGCGGGTGCCCGCGGAGTTAAGGGCGACGTGTTCCCGCGGAAGTCGCCCCGACCCTCGGAGACTGCCGTAGAGTAACGGAACGCCGCTGGCGCTCGGGGCCTGATCACTCAGCCGGGCAGCGAACCCTTAAAAACGGGGGGTCCCTCCTACGCTCAGGACGAAATTTGCCCGTCTCCTTCCTTAGGCTTCCTTAGGGCGCGTTTGTAGATCCGAGCAGTTTGGAGGTTGTGAGATGTTATTTTGCTTCTGTGGGTGAGATGACTGTCCTTTAGAGCTGTGCATTTCTGATTTTACTGTGCTTTTTTCATTAATTGTCTACAGTTATGGCTGCAGCTTCTATTGCCAATATCGTTAAGAGTTCTCTTGGTCCAGTTGGCTTGGATAAAATGTTGGTGGATGATATTGGTGTAAGTATATCTGTTGTGTTGATTGCTCTAAAGAGAAAAGATCTGAAGTTTTTTTTTCTGCAAGTTGTTGTCTTCAGAACCTGATATTGGAAAGTATATCAAAGATGAATGTGTCATAATAGGGATATCTGAATTTATCTCACATTTCCTGGAAATTTCTGCAGGATGTAACCATTACAAACGATGGTGCTACCATCCTGAAGTTACTGGAGGTAGAACATCCTGCTGCTAAAGTTCTTTGTGAGCTGGCTGATCTGCAGGACAAAGAAGTTGGAGATGGAACTACCTCAGTGGTAGGTAGTCGCCTGGGAGAGGGGCTAAAGAATAATTATTTTTATCCTATTTGAAGCTGTGGGCCAGAAATAAGTTACATATTTAAAAAGGAAAACAGTATGTTTCTCAAGCAGTGCTTCAGAAACAAAACTTGATAATTATAGCTAGTTTTGAGCAATATAAGTAGAAAAGAAACTCAAACTAATTAAATTCAGCGTCATTTTAAATATTGGATTTCACACGTTTGGGGGACTTTTTTTTTCTCTCTTAGTATTAATACATAAGGGTTTTTGTTTTTTTTTAATGGCTTCTGAAATGTATTTTCTCTTACCCACCATCACCTGAGGCTTAGAAATGTCTAAAGTCTTTGCTATTGTAATTATCTAAAGAACCCTGTGACCCAGCTGGTGGTCTATACCTGTAATCACAGCAGCTTGCAAGGTTGAGACTGGGAGATCACAAATTCAAAGCCAGTCTCTGGCAATTTAGCCAGACCCTGTCTCTAAATAAAATACAAAAAAGGGTTGAGATGTGGCTCAGTTGTTGAGTGCCCCTGGGTTCAGTCCCCGGTATCCCTGTACCCAAAAAAGGGGGAGTAGGGCTAGGGATATGGCTCAGTGGTTAAATGCTCCTGGGTTCAAACTCCACCAAAAGGAGGAGGGAAAAATAAAGGAGAGGATGATATATGTTTTTTTTTTTTTTAAATACTATTTATCTATTTTACATGCAAAAGGCAGTCATAATGATTGGATGTAGCAAGCAGTCTACCTCCAAACTATATCCTTAGCTCTAAAAGTCTAATTAAAAGACATTTTAGCATTCCTTGAAAGGAGTTAACCCAAAAGTCTAAAACAGTCCAAGTCATTTCAATAGCAATTTAGCTTCCATTGGGCATTTAATCTCTAAAGGTAATAGATGTATTTGTTGTCTTCTGTTTTACTGTTGAACTAGTTTCTTAGAACATTTTTCTGACTTTCATCTGTTGGGTTTGGCCATTGACATACAGAATATTTTGTAGTGTTTTCTTTTTTCATATTTTTAATAGCCACTTATTCATTTCTCCATCACTCACCATTTTGGTTAATAATACCTGATGACTTTAGTCTTGCTTTTGTGGGTGCATGATATATCCAGTGCCAGACATCTTAGCGCATGACTGTTTTCTCAACAGGTTATTATTGCAGCAGAACTTCTGAAAAATGCAGATGAATTAGTCAAACAGAAAATTCATCCCACATCAGTTATTAGTGGCTATCGACTTGCTTGCAAGTAAGATTGTTTGCATTCTCAGGAATTTTTTGTTTGACACAGTAGTTATACATAGTGTTTTAATGTTTTGATTAATAATTAAATTTTGGTTTAAAAAAGTTGTGTTTTAACAACCAAGTAACACTTGAACTAGAGCCAGTAATGTTTTTTCCCATATGACTACCACATTTTCTTTTAATAATAGATTTTAGTGGCTATGCTTATGGGATAGATTAAAGTTGCCATGATCTGAAGAGGGAGGATTTTCAAGTGTTCTCCTTCTATATGAAATGGCTGAACAAAAAGTCCTTTCCTTTGACATTTTGAAACTGTTACATGTGATAACATTAGGGCTGGGATTGTGGCTTAGAGGAGAGCACTGGCCTCACATAGCATATGTGAGGCACTGGGTTCGATCCTCAGCACTGCATAAAAATAAAACAAAGATATTGTGTCCACTTATAACTAAAAAATAAATATTAAAAAGTGTCTTTTTTTTAATGTGATAACATTAAAAGGTTTGAGTACTGAATTGACTTTTTTTTCTGTCCTTTAAACAGGGAAGCAGTGCGCTATATCAGTGAAAACTTAATTATTAACACAGATGAACTTGGAAGAGATTGCCTGATTAATGCTGCTAAGACTTCCATGTCTTCCAAAATTATTGGAATGTATCCTTGCATCCAAGTAAAGTTTAGCACCCCTACCCCTTTGGTGGGTAGAGTGCTAGGGATTGAACCTGGTTTAGGTTTGGGGGGTTTTTTAAAACAGTAAAAGTTTTAAATATCAATTTAATGCAAATTGATAAATCTGTCAGAGACATGACGTTGTGTTGAAATTGCCTGTTGCTTTCTTTGCATTTCAAGGGTAAAAAGATAATGTAAAGCATGTGTAAGTGATATGAATGGTGGATGGTGATAAGTAATAAGTCACTTTGATAAATATTTTTCTTTGATGAAATCGCTATAAAGAGAGTCACTTTCAATTGCCCTTGATTTTTATGTGTATCCTTTGTTCATTCGTTCTGTTGTTATCCTTAACTATCAGCTTAGAGATGGTGATTTCTTCTCTAATATGGTAGTAGATGCTGTACTTGCTATTAAATACACAGATATAAGAGGCCAGCCTCGCTATCCTATCAATTCTGTTAATATTCTGAAAGCCCATGGGAGAAGTCAGATGGAGAGCATGCTGATCAGTGGCTATGCACTTAACTGTGTGGTGGGATCTCAGGGTAAGGTTTGAGATTTAATCATAGAATGAGATTTCTGTAGTTAAAATTAGCTTTTTGTGATTTGCATACAATACATCTTTTGTAACTTGAGCACATAAAAAAATGTTAAGATGAGTGCAAATTAAAAGAAATTATCTCCCCTTAATGCCTTTATATTTAAGGCTTAATAATTTTTATTCTTTTAATTTTAGGGATAGGTGTATTATGTGAACTGAATATTGTTATAGTTACCACAAAATATTATGTTCACTTATAGGCATGCCCAAGAGAATAGTTAATGCAAAAATTGCTTGCCTTGACTTCAGCCTACAGAAAACAAAAATGAAGCTTGGTGTACAAGTGATTATTACAGACCCTGAAAAATTGGACCAAATTAGACAGAGGTATGTTGCGGGGGTTTTTTGTTCTGTTTTGTTTTTTAATCTGTTAGTACTGAGGATTGAACACAGGTTCTTGGCGACCACTGAGCCACATCCCCAGCCCTATTTTGTATTTTATTTAAAGACAGGGTCTCACTGTGTTGCTTAGCAACTCACTTTTGCTGAGGCTGGATTTGAACTTGTGATCCTCCTGCCTCTCAGCCTTCCTCTGCCAGGACTACAGATATGCATCACTGCACCTGGCACTATATTGACAGATTTTTTACCTTTGTCAGGGGTGTTTGTAAAACTCCTTTGTGTTGAACCAGGCGACAGTAGACTGGAAAGAATGAGTTTTCTCATAGGACAGAACAGTCATCGTTCTGATGGCTTGCTGTGTGGCAGAACATAGTATTTACAGAACTGGACTTTTTAAGTATCAGAGTTTTGGAAAACTTAACATTTACCCAAATCAAACTGTTCTACATGAACCTCTAGAAAAAAAATAGGAAATGTGATGATGTTTTAAAAGGGATTTGGGGTGCTATGACTTCTGTGAAAATTGAACTTTTTGTGGAATTTTTGGCTTTATGAATTGATTTGAGATTAAAGGTATAAAAGCCAAGAACCTATTTCCTCAAAGAAGCAGTTCAGACTTTTTGCTACTGTATACTGGATACTAGGGACTGCAGATGGTGTTACTCAATTGGCATACAGGAAGAGCTAGTTGTGAAGGTAGTTTGCTCCCAGGGATTTTGCCTGCTTTATTCCACTTTATCCACATTCATTTATTATTATTATTATTATTAACATGTAGTAACTACATATTTGAGTGCAGTGTGGCTTCACTTTGGGTAATGATCAGACCAGGATAATCATTATCTGTTGCCTCAGACATTTATTTGTATGGGAACATTGAGAATCCTCTCTGCTAGCTATTTTGAAACATTCAGTTAGTTGTTCTTCCTGTCCCTGTACCCATTAAACTTTTTGCATCTCTCCCCCACCCCCTTCCCAGACTTTGATAACTGCTGTACTATTCTCTACTTCTTCTTGGAAGTGTGTTTTTATTTTTATTTATTTATTTATTTTTTGCTATTTGGTTACTTTGAATAAACAACTAACCAAAGCCTGCAAGAAATCTTTGCCAAAAGCTAGAAATGCTGCCCATCTTCGAAATCTATATGCGTGTGTATCCTTTTACTCCTTCCTTCTATCAGAGGGGAATTCTCCAGCAGTATGTTTTCCAGAGTCTGTTCCCTTAGAACCCTCCTTCATTGATTGTTCTTTAACAATTGCATCTTTAACTCAACTCTTCCTTTGCTGGATTCCACTTGGAGCTCTCCTGTCCTTAAAGCATTTTGCTCATCCACTTGACATAGTTACTCCCTGTCCTTTCTTATCAAGCAGGTGCCACAAAAGTGATATAAACATGTTTGCTGTGACTTTACTTTTCAATCCCTTTTTCATCCCTTTTCTCCAGTGTCAGGGTCACTAATAATAACACTAGCATGAAAGTCAGTTGACATCTTCAGCCTCCTTTTTCTTGATCTTTATCAAGCCTTTGGCCGATTCTGTCTTAACATGCCTTTAAAGAGGGGAGGCTTTCCCTCAATCTCCCAATCTTTGTCTTCTTGGGCTTTCACAGTTTCTGCTATGTATACAACTGTAATGTGAGTTCTGAATATAGAGATGGAATTATTTCTTTGGCTTTGTAGCCTTGGTTCTTCAGTATCTGGTACACAGTACTTATTTAGTAGATGGGGTGAGTAGTAGTACTCTACAAAATAATAAACAAGCTAAGTATGGTGGTACATACTTGTAGTCTGTAGTCTCACTTACCTGAGAGGCAGAGGCAATAAGTATGGTAAGTCTACAGACGAGTAACAGTCGTTTTTGATCATTTAAGTTTTATGTAATGTGCTTGATTGTGCTTTAATACAACTGATAAGTGTCATTAGTTTATAATAATCATCACTACATACGTGTGTCCACTGCATTGTGACAAGATAGCTGCTATAATGCTAGTAGGTGATAAGGATTATTTTTTATAGGACCACTGTTGTTTATTTGGCCTATCATTGACCAAAATGAATGCATGATTGACTACTTGAAAAAAATCTTTGAATAATCTCATCTACTCCATGACTTCAATGTATATTGACTTTGAATCTATATCTCCTTACTAGAGTTGCTTATGATTTATATACTGACTTCCTCTTTGCAGCCTTCCCTGAATAACAGAGACTTTAAACTTACAACATCCCAAACTGTGCTCTTGATTTCCCAACCTGCCCCAAGCCCATACCTCCCATTTACCTGTGCCTGTAGTTTGACTTTCGTTCGTGCTGTCGGTCCTCATAAGGGATACTTCTTTATCTCCAGTTACTGTCTCCTTGTCTTCAGTCCTTAATCTTTCCACTGCAACTTTCATATGGACATTGGCATCCTTTTGAAAATACAGATTCAAAGGATAGCGGGGTATGGTTCAGAGGTACAGTATTTAGTACTTACCTAACATGCATGAGGCCCTGGGTTCAAGTCCTCACTCCATGTAAAAAGAATCAGATTTGGTAATACTACTGTTGTTTAGAAACACCAGCATCTTAGCCATCTAGACTCTTTAATGTGGCCTGCCAGATTCATATTCTGGTCCTACTTATTTCTGCAGTTTAACTCTTGATCCCTTTATTAAACATTTGCCCTGAGAAATTAGTAATTATTTCTGCAGTTTAACTCTTGATCCCTTTATTAAACATTTGCCCTGAGAAATTAGTAATTCCCTATAAGATTCTTGAAGGCAGGGCCTCCTATTTCTTTCTAACCATACTTGATAGGAACTCAAATTGGAGTTGAGGAGAGCAAAGTGGTTAATTTTAATTTTGCTTCTGGGTAGGAAAGAACAGTTGATATAACTTAGCCTACAGTTATTTCATGGTAAGTATTTTGGAGTTTTTATTTTGTGGTGCTGGTAATTGAACCCAAGTCTTTGTGCATGCTAAGCAAGCGCTGTACCATTGAGCTACCCTAATCTTTGTGAAAAGTATTCGATGGAAGTTAAGAGTTGTAGTATTAAAAAACACAGAAAGTAACATGAGTTAACTAAAATACTTTCTCTGTAGAGAATCAGATATCACCAAGGAGAGAATTCAGAAGATCCTGGCAACTGGTGCCAACGTTATTCTAACCACTGGTGGAATTGATGATATGTGTCTGAAGTACTTTGTGGAGGCTGGCGCCATGGCAGTTAGAAGAGTTTTGAAAAGGGATCTTAAGCGTATTGCTAAAGCTTCTGGAGGTACTACAACTGCAAGGTCTTGAATAAAAAAAACTTGTGTTGATATGCATTCCCTGGCACAAGCCTTACATTGGAGTACTGGCACTGAGCAGCTTCAAAAACACTCAGCACTATCCACAATAAATATAGACCTATTTTTCATGAACTGGAAAAGTTCTTTAGTTTGTTGGGAATTCATGAACTGATTTTATTCACTTCAAAATGATATAGTTTCATATTAGTATAAAATATAACTGTTAATTAGCTATAAACCTTTAATTTGTAATGCATCACTTTTATCATAAATGTTTCTTTATTTAAGACTTTAATATCGTGGGAAACAATATTTAGAGATCTTTTTAACTCCTATAGCAACTATTCTGTCAACCCTGGCCAATTTGGAAGGTGAAGAAACTTTTGAAGCTACAATGTTGGGACAAGCAGAAGAAGTGGTCCAGGAGAGAATTTGTGATGATGAATTGATCTTAATCAAAAAGTAAGAGCTACTTTCCAAATTAAAGCTATACAAATTTCATTGAGTAAAAAATTTCCTTCCCATTTATTTGCTGCTGTAGTCTCTCAGTGATATAAGCAGTTATACGCATGGGATAAAACAATATTGGGCCATTGTAAATTGAGGTGAAGTTACTTTCATCTCTTCTGCATGGTCTAGACAGTGTTTTATATATATTTTTTTGTTTGTTTGTTTTACGTGTGGTGCTGAGGATTGAACTCACAGCCTTGCACGTGCTAGACAAGTGCTCTACCACTGAGCCACAACCCCAGCCCTCTTTTTTCACTTTTTACAATGCTGGGGATTTAACCCCAATTCCTTGAGCTTGCTAGACAAATGTGGTAGAGCTATCACAGAGCTACATCCCAGCCCTAGACATTCTTTTTGTACAGTATTCGTAAATGTTCTTTTTTAACAGCTTTACTTTTTGTTCTTATTAGTACTAAGGCACGAACATCTGCATCGATTATTTTACGTGGGGCAAATGATTTCATGTGTGATGAGATGGAGCGCTCTTTACATGATGCTCTTTGTGTGGTGAAAAGAGTTTTGGAGTCGAAATCTGTCGTTCCTGGTGGGGGTGCTGTAGAAGCAGCCCTTTCCATATACCTTGAAAACTATGCAACCAGCATGGTAAGAGTTGATTTTCAAGAGGGGCTATAATTGGCATTTTGTTAACATGCTTTGTCTGGGATCTTAATTGCTGCTGTGAACCTTAGGATTTTCCTTTTTGAAAAGAACCTAATTATCTTTTCCTTTTAGGGCTCTCGGGAACAGCTTGCTATTGCAGAGTTTGCAAGATCTCTTCTTGTTATTCCTAATACACTGGCAGTTAATGCTGCCCAAGACTCCATAGATCTGGTTGCAAAGTTAAGAGCTTTTCATAATGAGGCTCAAGTTAATCCAGAACGGAAAAATCTAAAATGGTAAGCATATAGTTTTTCTCCTTTTCACAGTGATCATCATGAGAACATTGTAAGGTATAGGCAATAGTAATCATCTTCTAGGAAGGACCAATGTTTATATTTGGGCTTTCATTGACCAAAATGTTATCATGCAACACATAACGTGTTTTAGATGTCTGGGAACAGGGTTTCTTCCTTTTTGTATTGCACAGTGCTGTGTTTGTTAAGTGTAACCATAAAGCCAGTATTTCTCAAGATTAATATTTGAATGGAATAATTGGAATTAACAGGCCACCTAAGCAACCTGTGGGAAATCATTTAATCAGCTATTTCACCTTAATTGTAGGATTGGTCTTGATTTGATCAATGGTAAACCTCGAGACAACAAGCAAGCGGGAGTGTTTGAACCAACCGTAGTTAAAGTGAAGAGCTTGAAATTTGCAACAGAAGCAGCAATTACCATTCTTCGGATTGATGACCTTATTAAATTACACCCAGAAAGTAAAGATGATAAGCATGGAGGTTATGAAGATGCTGTTCACTCTGGAGCCCTTGATGACTGATCTGAATCTCCCTTTTATTTATAACAATGTTAAATGCAATGTCTTGTACCTTGAGTATTATACATTAAAGTACAGCATGCTATCAACTTTTGTTTTGATACCTTACTTTGGTATCACAAACTATATTAGTTTAAAAAGTTCAGGTTGCTTTAAACAGTGTGGTTGTTAAGTATTTCATCCTCTCTGAACACACATTGCTATTCCCATCCCACCGCCCACACACAGGGCAGCAACACCACGGGTTCCACCAGTTCTCTCCAATGTGTGTAACAGCGTCACAAGAATTCTACAGCCAGATGCTCCAAGAGGATGGCCCAAGGCGATGGCCCCTCCCTCAATGTTGACCTAAGAAGAAAAAGATTTTTCTTAGATCCCTTGATCTCCAGATAGAGGTTAAAATCCCAAATATATCTTTGTCCACTTAAGTGTCAAACCTTTCAAGCTCAATTTTCATCATGACTGCTTAGAAATAAAATCATAACCTTTGATATGCAGTGGTGACAACCTTTGTTATTTTTTAAAATATTTTTTGATGGACCTTTATTTGTATGTGGTGCTGAGAATGTAACTCAGTGCCTCACGCATGCTAAGCAAGTGCCTTACCACTGAGCCATAACCACAGTCCCCCTTTGTTATTTTGTAATTATCTTATAAAGCTCATTTAACTTCCAAACTAATATAGTCATGTTTTGCAAGGCAAAAAAAAAAAAAAAAAATCTGTTAACGAGTCCCAATATCATCCACTGCCAAGCGGACAACCCTAAAAATATCTGATTTCATATTTTCATTGTACTGATTTTTCTTTTTATTTACCTTCTCTGGGTTTAATCCAAGTTCTTTAACTATTGCAACAGAGAGAGCTGCAAAGGCTTCATTAATTTCAAACACATCAACATCTTCCAGGGACCAGCCTGCTTTTGCAACCTAAAGAAAGATAAATGGGATATAGGTCTGGTTGAAAGGCTTAAAGTTAAACCTTGTTGACTTACAAAGATAATGTTCCACATTTAAGGATCTCTCAAACTACCACTATGTGGTGTTCCTAGATCAGCCCAATGATTTAGTTCTATCCAAAAGGTTAAGGGTGTGCTGTTTAAAAACATCCCTCAAAAATTCCAAATTCATAAATATTGAACCAGTAGCATCAGTAATGTCCATGTAAGGACATTAGAAAAGAGCCGAATGCTGCTCTTCATGGTAAGAAACAACTCAAAGCTACCAATAAGGACTTGTGTTTTACAAAGGGAAAGAGCAGATGAAACCTGACAAAACCAAGCACAATCCTGGCATCCCAAGTAGTAGGAAGACTAAGCAGAAATTAGAAGTGAAGTGAACTGAATACAGGAACACAGATTATTGGTCTAAAGAGTTCTGACCTAGAGTGGAGGATGAGATCTAAAGTTACACTTACAGCTTGCTTTATGGCTGGAATAGGTCCTATTCCCATGATGGAAGGTTCCACACCTGCTTGTGACCAAGAAACAATCTCTGCTAAAGGTGAAAGCCCACGATTGTTAGCTTCTGACTTCTTCATGAGAACCACAGCTGCTGCACCATCATTTATTCCTATAAAATGTAAGCGACTTGATTTCCATGATGCTCATTAATTTTACTTAAAAGAATTTCACTTTTCCATTTGAAGACATTAAATTACTTGGCCATCTTGGCAAAGCCATTTGCCACAATTCAGACTTTATAGTGTAGAAAAGCCATTTGGGGCTAGGAATGTGGCTCAGTGGTAGAGCATTTGTGAAACACGCATGGGGCCCTGGGTTTGAGCCCCAACACTAAAAAAAAGTGAATCGGTATGTTTGACCCTGCATGGTGGCATGTGCCTGTGATTCCAACCATAAGAGGCTGAGGCAGGAGGATCACAACTTAAAGGCCAGCCTGAGCAACTTTGCGAGACCTTGTCAAAAAAAAAAAAAAACAACAACAAAAAAAACATTGTGGATGCAGCTTTGGTAAAGTGCCTTGGTTCAGTTACCATACTGGGAAATAGAAAGAATGGAGAGGTTATAGCAGTGGAGTAGTAGAGACTTAGGAAGTCTCTACTGGAATAAATATACTCAGGAATCACAGAAGGGTACTAGGAATTTCTGTATTAGAAAAGCATAAAGGCAGCTGTACTGTATTTTTTTCTTTTCTTTTTTTTTAGAGAATTTTTAATATTTATTTTTTAGTTTTCGGCAGACACAACATCTTTGTATGTGGTGCTGAGGATCGAACCCGGGCCGCAAGCATGCCAGGCGAGCGCGCTACCACTTGGGCCACATCCCCAGTCTGGTACTGTATTTTCTATGTCTAGTTGGACTACCAAGAAATCAAATTCAATATAGGTTAATGATCAAATAGAATTCTTCCTTAAACTAAAATGAATTTTAAGAACCATTTTGTGTATAAAAAGGTATTCACTTCACTTGTTAGACCTTGCAGAAAATATATCTCCCCAGATACCCATCAAAAATTGAACCTGAAGCATTAGCTGGGGTGACGGTTCCTGTTCCATCCGTAACAAAGTGGGGCTTTAGCTTGGACATGGCTTCAAGGTTACTCCCATGGCGAGGAAACTCATCTGTTTTAACTTCAGTGAGACCTACAAGAAGAGAAGCCAAGATTTAGATTGAGTGTCCTGGGAATAATAGGTTTCCCAGAAATGAGGATTCATATTTGGCAGAAAGATTGTTAATATATACCCACTCATTCCAGTAGAAGAAAAGTACAATTACTATATGTTCCAAATCCGTAACCTTTCCTGAGGGAGATGTAAAAGCAAAAGGTGCTAGAGTTTGCATCATAGCACTTTTGGCTGGTTAAAACTGAGTGAATCAGGAAGTCTTACAGCCAATCTCAAGATTGCCTGGAGGTGAGATGTCAGTTATCAATGAAGGAACTTGATTGAAGCATTCTGTGTTAGACAATGACATGTGACCATGCTCTAGAAGATCTATTCTCTAGAATATGAGTCACACACAGAAGCAACAGGAATTAATGGATGTTGACTTCTGAGAAGGTTTAGTTTAGCTTATATGGGAAATAGGTCAACTGTTGCCCCTTAATAATCACAAGCCAATGGCTGATAACAGTTTTCTATGTTACCATGTCCCATAAATACAGCATCTCCTATCCCCTACACTCAGATGTAACCAGGATATATCCTTGCAATCTGAAAAACCTAAGATTAAAATGTATAAAAATTCCTATATATGATTCTTACTATAAATAGGTCAAGGTTTAAATTATGATTTTTATTACCCACCTTTTCTAGAAGATACAAATACTGGTACGATCTCTTTGTCAAAATGGCCAGCTTTCTGTGCATTCTCTGTCCTGTTCTGGGACAGAACTGCAACCTTGTCCTGATCTTCTCGACTCACTTGCCATTTTTTGGCTACATTTTCAGCTGTGGAAAAACAAAGTAAAACCCAACATTTTCATAAACTGGCTTTTGGTAGTTCAAGCTGTCCACACTTAAAGCAGTGCTGACCACACCTACTAGCAGGCTTCCTAGTGGGCTGAGGTGCAATGCTGGGCGTTGTCTGCAATGCCCTGTCCTGGCAGGGATCTGAAAATGCTGCAATGACTCAGGCCATTTTTGCCCCATTTGCTTTAACATTCTCTTTCCAAACCATCTGAGTAAAAGCTGGAGATACACTGTCCTTTCACCCCTGAATTTTAATTTCAGTGTACATGTCCCAAAAACAAGGCCTTTTTTTTTTTTTTAACATAACCACAGTTATAAAAATCAGAAAATTTAATACTACTGTCTAATTCTTGGTCCCTATTCAAATTTAACCTATCATCCTACTAGTCAATAGGAAGATATTTTCTTCTTCAGTACAGAATCCAATGCAGGAGTATGTATTACATCATTTAACTATTCATCTCTAGTATCCTTTAATCTGGAACATTCTTTAGACTACCTTTGTGTTTCATAAACTTGCTCTTCCAGCTCTGAGACTCTTCAGCATGGTCTGCTCTATGAAAAGGACTTTGAACTACACATTTTCTTTTTCCTCTTTAACTGGAAATTTGAATCCAGGGCCTTGTGCATGTTAAATTTGAGGAGCAAGGGCGAGCTATTTTATCAAATGTCCTCAATTTGGGTTGTCTCATGTTTCCTCAAGCTTATATGTGACAATTTTGCTTAAAGGCAGAATACCACCAAATGATGGCATGATCTTTCTGGAATCTTGTCAGGGCATGATATTTCAGGAATCTTGTCAGGACATGAAAGTAATCAATGTATCCCAGGTGATGTCAGATTTGGTCCTTGGTTACAGTGGTATCTGCCAGGTTTCTAACTCTACAGGTATTATTTTTCCATTTATAATTAATCAGTAAGTTATGGGAAGTTGTTCTAAGTCTAGGAAAATATCTTCTTATTAAACTTCTTCATTAGTTTTAGCTTTCATTCATGATTTCTAATTGCAACATTCGTTTGATATGGACTAACTGGTTTTATATGAAAAAGGAGAGTTTGCCTTTACAGACACTACTGAAATTAAAGCCTCAACCCCAGTAAAATAATAGTGGATGATCTCAACACACCTCTCCCATCAGTATATTACTCATCCAAACATAAATGCAGTAAAGATTCTTTGGACCTAAAAAATTTAAATCAAATGGACTTAACAGACATCTATAGAACATTTCATTTGACATCAGCTTAATATACTTTCTTCTTAGCTGCTCATGGAAACATCCAAAATAGAACATATTTGAGGCCACAAAGCAACTCAGCATATACACAGACACACAGAAAAAGATACAAGTCCATGCATCTTATCTGATCATAATAAAATGAAATTAGGAAAAAAAAAAACTAGAAAAACTATTTTAACACATGGAGATTTAACAACACACTTATGAATGATGAATAAGTGATAGAAGAAATTGGGAGAAATTTAAAAATTCTTAGAATCCAATGAGAATTGTGATATAACATACCAGAACCTCTGGGACACTATTAGAATAGTTCTAAGAAGAAAGATAGCTGAGTGTCAAGTCACATAAGAAAATCAGAGAGAACCCAAATAAATCTAATGATGCGTTTGACTCGAGGGTCTTGAAAAAGAACAAACCAATTCCAAAACCAATAGATGGAAAGAAATAATTATCAGAGTCAAAAATCAATGAAATTGAGAAAAACATATAAAAAGGAACAATGAACAAAGAATCGTTTCTTTGAAAAAGATAAACAAGATTGATTAGCCTAACAAAAGAAAAAGACCCAAATTAATACAATTAGAGATGAAAAAGGAGAAATCACCACAGACATCACAGAAATTCAAAGGATATTAGGGATTATTTTGAAAACTCCAATAAACTGGAAACCAAGAAGAAATGGATACATTTCTAGATATATATGACCTACTAAAGTTGAATTAAGAGAATACAAAACACCTAAACAGACCAATAACAAGTAAATGAACATGTAGGAATAACCTAACCAAGGAGATGAAAGACCTCTACAATGAATATTAGAAATTGAAGACAACCCAAGAAAATGGAAAGACCTTCCATGTTCATGGATAATTAATATTGTTAAAATGGCCATTTTGCCAAAATCGATATACAGATTCAATGTAATCTCCATCAAAATACCAATGACATTCTTCACAGAACTAGATAAAGCAGTCCTAAGATTCATTTGAAAAAATAAAAGACTCAGAATAGCCAAAGCAATTTTTTTAGTTGGACACAAGTTGGTGGGATTATAGGTGTGTGCCACTGCACCCATCTCCATATTTTTTATTGGGGTATTATAGTTGTATGTAATGGTGGAATTCATTGTTACATGTTCCTACATGCACATGACAACATGACAATATTATTTGGCCAATATCATTCCCCAGTAGTTCTCTCCTCCTGCCTCCCCCTGGCTGAAGTAGGAGAATCACAGATTCAAAGCCAGCCTCAAAAACTTAGCAAGGCCCTCTCACCATAAAATTTTTTAAAAGGGCTGGGATGTATTTCAGTGGCAAAGTGTCCTTGCATTCAATTCCTACCACAAAAAAAAAAAAAAAAGCATGAGTTATTTTGATTTACCAATTGCATTGTCGATAAACATAAAACCAGGGGCCTTCTAGATAGCTGGCTAATATATAACGTGCAGTGCAAAACAATAGTTAAGTACCAGTGCCACAGTCTGGCAGGGCACAAAATAACCGAGCCTCCACGAGGCACTTGTAGGTTCCAACAGGAACAACTTTATTGCCCGAACTCAACCAGCACTCCACGCGCCTCCCCAGGAACTCTCTCACCCTCCATCAGGCTCCACGGGAGAACTCCACAGGGACTCCAAAGTAGCAGGTGCCTGAGGCAGCAGAACCACTCTTTGGAGGCCCTGTTTCCTCATTTGGTAAATGATGGGACTGATCCAGAAAACCTGGGGTACATCTCAATTCTATTACTATTGGGTTTTTTTTTGGGGGGGGAGGTATGGGAGTTTGAACCCAGGGCCACTTAACCACGGAGCCATATCCCCAATCCAAGTACGTCCCATCTCTAACATATCTGATGTCAAGGATTCACAAAGTGGACAGAATACTTATTTCATTTCATTAAAGAGGAATTATGCATGTAAGTAGGGATATAAAAATGATTAGCAAGTTGGGAAGATGGCAGAGTCCCCATGCACTAACTGTTCCTCCACAGAAAAGAAACAAAACAACAGCAATGTAACTGCTTGAGGAAAAGTGGCCATGGTGACCACTGACATTGACAGAGAAAAACCAAACCTGATGAAAACCAGAAACCAGGGAGAATAAGAAAGCAAAAGAAGCAGAAGACCCCAGCACCTGGCACGGGGCGACTGGGGAAGGGGATGCTCCCCACTGGGGGTGGGGTAAAGGTGAAACAGAGTCACAGCATGACCAGGAAGGCTGCAACCTTTGGACAAATAGCTTGAGTAAATAAGTGACCTGGAGACCGCACAATAAGCCAGCTTCAGAGAAGGAATTCAGTGCATTCCCAGCCTCTCAGAAGCTACAGCCAGAAGCCATCTTGAGAAAGATCCTGTTATATGCAACTATACTGCTGTAGGGGTACAAAAGCTGGCATAAACACAATCTCCAGGGCTGGGGATGTGGCTCAAGCAGAAACGTGCTCACCTGGCATGCGTGGGGCGCTGGGTTCGATCCTCAGCACCACATAAAAATAAAATAAAGATGTTGTGTCCACCAAAAACTGAAAAATAAAAAAAAACAAAAAACCCCCACAATCTCCGGTAACACCTCATTATGTTGACTGGAAATGCAGTCACATGAGACACTCCTGGTTTGGGACAGTGTCGCCAACACAAACTTGCCAAGAGCTTTACACTGCTGAGAGCACTCTGGAATCAGTGGTTTCAGTGAACCTGGCTTCTGTGATGGGGAGCAATACCAGTTGGTTTGGTTTTTGCAGGGCCCAGGTCTGAAGGCACTGGGATTGAGGATAGCAGATCACCTGGTTCCCGTGATCCTCAATCAGCCCAGAACTCAGTGATTCAATTGCCACTCCCACTTTGGGAGGCTCTGGCATTTGCCACAATTCTGGGTCACAGACTAAAAACCTCCAGAGCAAATATACTCCTGGGACAGGTGGCTTTCCACCCAAACTTGGTGAGAAGTTCTTGACTGCCACAGCCCAGCATTTGCCAGGCCCTGGATGTGCAGGCTAAAACCTCTGAAGAGAATATACCTCTGGCACAGCCAACGTCTGCATTAACTCACTGGGCAAGAAAGATCTGACACAGCCTGCATGCACCCCAACTGGTTTGAGAGCTGAGGAAATTCCAGCAAACTACAGCCCCCATCCCCGACCCTCACCCAGTACTTGGTGGATTCCAACCCTAGGAGACCCAGGGAGATGACGGGCACAGCTCATGACCAGTGGCCCTCACTCGCATTTCCTGAGCACCTTGGCCAGGAGGAATTATTGACTCCTGTTATTTTTTTGTCATTGTTACTTTTTATTATTTATTTTCTTTTAGCCTGTTACTTTATTTCATTTAAAATTTTTAAGTGCCTTTCTCATTTTTTTCCTTTTTATTTCTATTTGTATCATTATCTTTCTCTTCCTTCTCCTTTTTATTTTTTTATGTAAGTATTCTCCCCTTGGTGTTTTGTCTGTTTTCGTTTTGTTTTATTCTCTCTCTTTTTCTTCCAGTGCTAAGATTGGGCTCAAGGCCTCATGCACACTAGGACAGACGCTCAGCCTCTGAGCTACAACAGAAGCCTGCTCAAATCCTGGCAGAAAGTTCTACTTAAAGAAGAGGGGGGACATGAGCCCTAAGCTGTGAACCTGTCCCCATGATGGCTCCCAGGCAGAAACCTCCACAGTGGTTGCAGAGAGAAGACACACAACAGTGGCTGACATCGTATCTAAGTGGATCCTCTACATCAACCAAAGCCATACCTGACCCACTGTACAGGGCTGGTAGGACAGAAGGCGATTCCCACAGAGGAGCCGTGAATCCAGCCGCTGCCCTTCCTGGTGAAGCGCCCAGATCTGCACTAGTCTCCAGTAAAGAGAACAAGAGCTTTAGGGCCAGGTGCTGTAGCGCACACCTGTATCCCAGAGGCTCGGGAGGCTGAGACAAGAGGATCACAAGTTCAAAGTCAGCCTCAGCAATGTAGTGAGGCCCTAAACAACTCAGTGAGACCCTATCTCTACATAAAATATTAAAAAAAGGGTTAGGGATGGCTCAGTGGTTAAGTGTCCCTGGGTCCAATCCCCGGTACCAGGAAAAGAGCTTCAGGTGCTTCAACACAACGGAAGCAACCAGCATCATAATCATTGAGCTACTATGAATAGCATCTGGAAATCTCCAGCTCCTGATAGGACTGCCACTCTCATGGTAGAAGTGGCCACAGAGGCACATCCCACATATTGTGCTGCCCACACCACTCTGAAGCACTAGAGTGTCTCTTGGTATCGCCCACTCTGAAACACTACACTCTGTACCCAAACCCACAAATCACAACTAAAGAAGCTACAGGGAGATTACACACTATGGAGTCCAGTTGAAAATAAACTCGACACATACAACAAACCAATATCCCATGTGTCGCTAGCAGAAGAAAGCCTCATACTAAGAAGGACACCACATAAAAGTGGAAGAGAGATTAATCCCAACAGATTTGCAAATCTCAACATAGAAATACAAAAAATAGGAAAAAAAAAAAAAGGTAATGTCACCTAAAGTTCATAACTCCATAATAACAGATTTCAGAAATATTAAAGTGGATGAAATACTAAACAAGGAATTCAAAAGAATGATTTTTTAAGCACTCAAACAGTTGAATGAATTGAAGAAAACAATGCAGAATGTGAATGAGCAGTTCAAAAATATAGATTTTGAAAAAGAACCAAAGAGAAATCTTTGAAAAGAAATGAAAAACTCATTTGAAAGCCTCAAGAACAGTGGATTAAACAAAAGAAAGTATTGAAGCTTGAAGACAGATGACCTAAAAGTGGAGGAGGGACTAAAAGGGACTCTTAGGGGTTAGGAGGAGGTTCAAGCAGCAGCAGCAAAAGCTACACCCACAGCATTACAGCAAGTGGTTTTCCAGGGGACACTCTCAGGAGTGCTGCCCTGTGAAGTTTCCTACTTTGTTCTTGATTATTCTCTTCACTTTCTTAGCCTTCGTGTATTAAAATAATCAAAATCTGTCATCTTGGCTTTCTTTTCTCTGGCTTCAGTCTTCTTGGCCCACTTTGTGGCCACACGTTTTGTACTGATATCTGCCTTCTGCCAGGCCTGTGGGACATACTGCTGGAGGACACTGTGTGGTAACTTAAGGATAGAGTCAGTTAGCCGCAGGCATTTGGGAGGCACAGCCTACTTCCTTGCCTGAGTACACTCCATCCACCAAAGCCCTGTTCTGAACACTGGCATGTGAAACTGTGACCACTTTCTGGCATGAGGCCCAAAGGAAATGTAGGCTAGCCAGCAGATCACCATAAAGTACTGAACACCATACACTTATCAGGGTCCTCTGGGTGCCATTCCACACTCAGCTTTCCAGTTAAGACAAAGGTCATCTGGAGGTTGACTTGTTTCAACCTTTTTAAAGTTAGTGTATTCTCAGCTACCTCTGCCTTACCTGTGATACCCATATGATAGTTGTGAAATGCATCTGTCAGACCATCACAGAGTATACTGTCAGCCAGCGGCATCTCCCCCATTTTTACTCCTGTTCTCAAGTGAACCAAATGAGGAGCCTGGAAACAAGAAATAAAAGTGGATTTAAGCCAGAAACAGTGGCACATGCCTGTAATCCCAGCTACTCAGGAGGCTGAGGCAAAGGGATCACAAGTTCGAGTGGTCTGGGCAACTTAGCAAAACCCTATCTCAAAATAAAAGCAAAGAGAAAAAGAGGCGGGCTGGGGCTGTAGCTCAGCACGAAATGCTCCCAGGTTCAATCCCTGGTCCAAAAAAAAGGGAATGACTACTCTCCCACCTACCCACTACCACGGCTCCCTCAACCCTGTCCATTTGGTGTCTTATTTCCTTAAGAATCCCATTTGTAGCCAGGTATAGTGATGCATACCTGTAATCCCAGCTACTCAAGAGGCTGAGGCAGGAGGAGTCAAAGTTCAAGGCCAGAATGCACAATTTAATAAGATCAAAATAAAATTAAAAGAAGTTGAGGATATAGCTCAGCGGTAGAGGGCTTAAGTTCAACTCCCAGTACCACCCCCCCCCTCAAAAAAAAAAAAGAAACAGAATCCCATTATTCTTTCCAGAGAGGGAACTAATTATCTGTAAATTGAAGCATTCACCTAAGGGCTTACGTAATGCTAACAATGTGTTACTTATTTTGACAGGAGACATAATACATACAATGAGAATAAGTAGGTTGACTAATAAGAGGGATTTCTGGGTAGAAATTGCTTAACTTCCACCAACTCACTGGCACCTGTAACCGAATGGAAAGAGTAATGGGCTTGGATCCAAAGGACTTGTATTTAGCCAGGCAGAGGGGCACATGCCCAAGTTCCAGCACTCAGGAAGCTGATTCAAAAGGAGCTCAGGAATTTGAGATCTGCCTGGGAAACATAGCAAGACCCCTTCTCAAGCTGGGCACGGTGGCACATGACTGTAATTCCAGTGGCGCCCGGGAGGCTGAGGTAGGAGGATCGAGAGTTCAAAGTAAGCCTCAGGAATGGTGAGGCGTTAAGCAACTCAGGGCTGGGGATGTGGCTCAGTGGTCAAGTGTCCCCGAGTTCAAACCCTGGTACCAAAAAACAAAAAAGACCCATCTCAGAGAAACAAAACAAAACAAAAGCTGTGCTTAAATGCCGACTCTGGGCATCAATTTTCTTCCCCGTAAATTGGGAATAATATCATCAATCCTACTGGGCTTTTGTGACGATATGTACAAAAGCACTTAAGAAAGTATATCATAGGATCCCATCAAAATCACCGATCATTTTTGCTACCTTCATTCTGCCTCTTTCTGACTCTCTGCAATAGCTGAGAACTGGCCTCCGACTAGTGGATTCCCAGGTCAGACCTGAGCCGCCTCAGTAGAAAGCAGGGGATACCCTTTGTCTTCTCACCTCTGTGCCAATTAGAGGATGCGACTTAGTGAGACAGTTCCCACCTGGCAAACCTACTGGAGAAGAGCACCACTTTGCGGTTCTCTTTTCCACATTGTTTACCTCCAAAAGTTCAACAAAGTCTCGTCCCTGGGTTTCTCCTTGTCATATGCAGGAAGATAAAAGTTAACATCCAGGGGCTGGGGATGTGGCTCAAGTGGTAGCGTGCTCGCCTAGCATGCATGAGGCACTGGGTTCGATTCTCAGCACCACGTAAAAATAAAATAAAGATATTGTGTCCACCTAAAACTAAAAAATAAATATTAAAAAAAATTTAACATCTAATTTTTACTTTCTTCAAAATGGAAAGAAATTTAAAACCAAGGACACAACTAACATTATGCGTTTGATTCAGAAAATACTGTATGCTTCAGTAACAACACTTTGGAAAAAATGGGTTCTGTTCCAGTTGAGAGGTTTTTTTCTTCAAATGGAATTTCCCTTCCAATTTGAAGACTAATACACACTTAGGTAGGGTCAAGGTTGAGTCCATTTTTTGTTGGCTTACTATTGATTTCAGTTCTGATACACATCAGCTTATTCTGCAATGGTATGGGCACAAGTTTATCAGTGAGAGGTCACTGAGAGGCATTTTTTCAAAGGACTTACCTTGCTCATACTTTCCATGCCTCCTGCAACCACAATGCTGGAGTCACCAACCCCTATAGACTGGGCTGCAAGACACACAGCTTTTAGGCCTGACCCACAGATCATTTGGCAGCTCCACGCTGGAACAGAGTATGGAATCCCTGCACCTATACTGGCTTGTCTAGCAGGATTTTGCCCACAACCTGGAAGAAGAACAGAAGACTCTTCACAATCAAGGAGAAAGATAAAATATCAGGGTGCAACTACATGTAAAATTGCCAACTATGCCACCTGCCACTTTTGAAAGCCCACAGCTAAATTGCACTGAAAGCACAAAGGCCTATAAGTCTCCATGAGTCAGTCTAGCCCTTGAATATATATTGCCTTGTGTTGCTCTCCAGATATTTAACAGATAGAAGCTTTCTCCTCCACAAAGAAATTCTTAATACCTTAAAAAGACAAAACCCTAAATTTAGGAAATGATTACTGAACATAATCGTGCTAGCATTTAATAGAATGAAAATGAGGATTCCTATCTGACACAGTGCTTATCCCTAACTGTTAAATTAGTGCCTGGCACACAGTAGGTGCTCATTAAATACTTATTACATGATTGTGGAGGATACCTGGTTTAAGAAGTATGGTGGATCTGTGTCCGTGTGCTACCTCCACTTCAAACTGTGACCTTGGGAAGTTACTTGACCTCTCAAAGTCTCATTTCTATTGAGTAGGCCCTCAATAAACAAAGCTGGGTTTTTTTTGTTTTTTTTTTACCAGGGATTGAACCCAAGGGCACTCAACCACTGAGCTACATTTCAAATTTTTTATTTTGAGACAGGGTCTCATTAAGTTGCCTAGAGCCTTTCTAAGTTGCTGAGGCTGTCTTTCAACTTGTGATCCTCCCAGCCACTGGGATTACAGGCATGCACCACCATGCCCAAGTTCACAACCATTTTTTTTTTAATTTGTAAAATTATTTAATTTCATTTTTAGTTGTAAATGGACACAATACCTTTATTTTATTTATTTATGTGCTGCTGAGGTTTGAACCCAGTGTCTTACACATGCTAGACAACTGTTCTACCATTGAGCCACAGCCCCAACCCCCACAACCGTTTATTTTTATCATGATTATGTAAGATATACTATAGAAGTCAGTGAAACAGCTGGGTAGGTATCAGTCACACACCTATAATCCCAGCAGCTCGGGAGGCTGAGACAAGAGGATTGTGAGTTCAAAGCCAGCCTCAGCAAAAAGCAAGGCACTGAGCAACTCAGTGAGACCCTGTCTCTAAATAAAATACAAAAAGAAAATAGGGCTGGGATGTGGCATAGTGCTCGAGTGGCCCTGAGTTCAATCCCTGGTATCAAAAAAAAAAAAAAAAAAAGAAGAAGTCAATGAAACATGGAAGGAGGTATGATAGAAACCAGTAGTGAAGCACCCTATGAAAAATGAAAAAATCTGAATTACAGGTCTGGGAAAACAGGAAGGAGGAAGGGGCCAGAACACAATCAGGCTGAGGTTGTTACAGTCATACTTTAAAGTCTTGGAGAGTCATGATAAAGTGTCACAATTCATACAAATCTTTTAAGATTCATAAGGAGAAGCTGAGCAGAATTAGGAAGAGGAACTGCAAATATAGGTTAAGTATGTCTGTTCTGAATACAAAATCCTCCAAAATGTAAAACTTTTTAAGTGCTGACATGTCACAATATTCTACACATGACCTAATGTGACAGGTCAAAGTTTAAAAGTCAGGTTCTCAAGGGGAAAAAAAAAAAACCTTCCAGGCTCTTTGGCTGTGACACAAACTTTTTCATGAACCAATTAAAAATATTATATAAAATTACCTTCAGGCTATGTGTATAAGGCATATATGAAACATAAATGAATTTCATATTCAGACTTGAGTCCCAGCCTCAACATATCTCAGTATGTATACGCAAATATTTCAAAATTTGAAAAAAAAAAAAAAAAAAAAAAAAACACAAATTGAAAACACTTCTGGTCCCAAGCATTTTGAGTAAGGGATATTCAACCTGTACACAGATAAATGTACCAGGTTTCAGACAGGGTAGGGGCAGAAGTTAGTTTTGAGTATTATGAATTATTACTACAAGTAATTAGAATTTATAGTATTGAGTGAATATGAACTAATATTTTTGTTTGTTTTGGTGCCGGAAAGTGAACCCATTACCACATACATAATAACCATGCACTCTACCTCTAAGCTACACCCCTAGCTCCCCAAAATGAGTATTAATATCAAATTAGGTATGGTCACTGATCACTGATTTATAAACCCAGCAGGAACTGGAAGTACGATGGAGGCATTCTCAGGACTCATCTTCCTCCAGAGAGTGATAAGCACAGTGCAGGCACATAGGAGGAATGCAATACATTTTCACTGATGTGTGGAGGGCAATGCATTTCTTCCATGTATCAGGCTGGCCCTGCTTCTAAGGAATGGAAAGGCAGTGCAGGTTAGTAATGTAGGAACATTCAAGAAAAGCATGTAAAGAAGCCGAATCCTGAGCTGAAGAAGTTACAAGGCTGGGAGAAGGAAGATAGGATAAATCCTAGAAGGGGAATTTGGGGGCAAATGTATGGAGGCAAGTGTGTGTGGTGTGTGCTTGGGCGGGGGACGGTTGTTTCTAATAAACCTATCCTTTCCTGAGGTCACTCAGGAGTTACCTGCTGCCAAAACATGTCCCAATATAACCTCGGAAACCTCTTCCGGAGCCACTGCGGCCCTTTTCAGGACTTCTTTGATGACAGCCGAGCCCAGGTCCTGGACAGGCACAGTAGATAAGGCACCATTGAATGAGCCTACAAAGAATTGTGGAGAGAGCAGAGATCTGAACCCTGGGCGCGCTGCAGAAGCCCACCACGCGCTACGGGACTCCAGTAGCCTGAGCCAGGGCGATGGGCGCCATCTGGAAAGACCACGGAAGGTGTGGATGTGGCCCCACGCTGCCCAAACAAAAGCAGCCGGCGCTCGGGCGGGCCAGAGGCTCTGACGCACTAAGGAGGTGGAGGCAGCCACAGCTGATGGTCCCTTTACCAGACCCGCTCCGCCCAGTGCCTGGGCTCAGACCACCAGTGGTCCAACCCCTGCGACCATAAGCTGACAGGTGGCGCCTCCCGGAGCTGGCCAATCAGGGGTCTCTCAAGAAGGCGCCTCCCTGTGCCAGCCAATAGGAGGGCTTGGCAGCACAGTGGCTCTACCAAGAGGAGCCAATCCGAGGACGAGGGGAGGAGCGAGCGCAGCAGGCCAGCGCAGCAGGCGAGCGCAGCAGGCGAGCAGGGGGCGGCGCCGCAGGCCCGGGCTAGGGAGGCGCAGGGCGCTGGAGCCCTCCGGCAGTACTGGGGGTCGCGGCCGGACTATGACCCCTCCTGTTCACCCTTTTCCCACACCACACAGGCCCGACCCTCGGCGTGACTACTGAAGCACAGGGGGCCCGGACCCCGCGCCTACCCGCCAGCCACTCACCTATGACAGTCCGCGCCGCCGAGACGATGACCACGGGGTCTGAACCTGCATCCATCTTGCCACGACCGCCTCTCCCGCCGCTTTCTGCCCAGCGCTGCCTGTGAGTGCGGTAAAGCTCTTCCCCGCGGCTCTCAGGCCGCGCCTGGGGGCGGAGCCTGTGGCAGCCCCGCCCCCGCCGCCTCCGCGTGGTGCGCTCTGCGCAGGCGCGAGCCCGGGCGGCCGGGGTGGCTGCAGAGCGCGCGGTGTGGTAGGTGCCGGGCTTTCAGGAGATGGGCACCGAGACCAGGCGAGGCGTTGGAGGGCCGGGGCCAGGGCGCGGGGTCCGGGTCTGCGGATGCGCACGGACACACCTTGAATCTTTATGTGGACCTCCGAGAGTTTTTCAGAACTAGAGAATGGAGTTAACAAAAGAGTATCTGTCGTCAGCCCAAGACTTAATCCCAAATCTTGCCACCCGTAGGACTGGGGACAACTCCTGGGTATCCTTTTGCCCCCAGTGTCTTCCAAAGTTCCTCCACATTTTGCCTGGTCGCCAGTAACCCTTCGTTCTCTCTGGGCACTACATGGGTTCTTTGGCGCGACCTGGAGGACTCACCTTGCCTTTGGTGGGCCCGCACTACCGGCCTCTTCTAGAAGGTAAGGAACTGGACTGTCCTCCTGTCTGACAATCAGAATTTCCCTTGATGGATAGTTGATAGTTTGGATGATGAAAGGCAAAGGGTGTGTGTATTAAGCGGGGTCACTTCTGTTTCAAACTCTTTCTATACCGTTTTGGGCCCAAATCAGAATCTCCTAGCTTTTTTTTTTTTTTTTTTTTTTTTTAGATATTGATGAACCTTTGTTTGTATGAGGTGCTGAGGATCGAACCCAGTGCTTCATGCATGCTAGGCAAGTGCTCTACCATTGAGCACAACCCCACAACCCCAGCCCCAGAACCTCAGTGCCCTAGTGCCAGCTTCAGCTCTTTCCTCCTGGAAATACCTCTGCAGGCCAGCTGTGGGGCTTCCACTGTTCTGAAAGAATACCCATCCTGTTTGCTTGCTGGCTTGCCTGCAGAGAACTCCCATGTTCTCAGCAAGGCAGAATCTACTATGCTAGTGAAGCCAGATTTAAAGTTAGGTAGTCAGTGTAGTTAGATAAATCGGGTCTAATATCGAGTGAAATCTAAAATGGAGACCATGCGGAGAATGACTCAGGGAAAACACAGGACAACTCATGGAAAAGGCCCTAGGCCAAAGTCCACCTCAAAGAAATGTTAATGAACAGCCCCCAGCAAAAAGGTGCTGACTCAGAAGTCCTTCCTGACCAGATTACTTCTTTGGCCCACCTGTGTCCCACCCCTCGGGCCTTCCCACCTACATTCCATCACTGAAAGAACTATAAAAAGGGGAGACAACATCCCTTCCACGGATTCCACCTCTTGGGTACCCTTCTTCCTCCGGGAGAAGTCTTTTCTGCTGTCCTTTAATAAACTTCTAATTTCTACTCTGACCTTGCCTCGGCGTGCTTCTTTGGTGTTATTCTTCAACACTGGGGAAGCAAGGACTCGTCACCGGTCAACAGCGGTAACACTAGGAAGGAAAGGGGTTCTAGGCAAGCTCTGCAGTTGGTTGAGAACACTATATAATGGAACAAGAGAACGTGTCACAAGATTGTGGAGGGAAAAGCTGTTTACAAGTCTGGAGAAAGAATCTTCCTGAACTTCAAAGTAGACTGAAAAAAAAATCATTAGGTATTGGGAACCTACTTTAAGATTTGCAGAGATGTAATGGGTCAAATAATGCAGAGCAGATAATTGCAGTGTAGGTCCCTGAGAGGGAAAAAATTGAATAGTGGTATTTCCTTTGAAAGAAATCCTTAGGGTCTGGGGTAGTGATGGGATCAGCAGTGCACTGCAATTCCCTGCTTTCTGATAATCCAGAAGCTGTTCCCTATCCCCAAGCATATGAGAGTCCAAGGAATTCAAAGAACTTTCCCCTGGTTTCAGATTTATTCTAGCATATTTTCCTCTTAACTCTGGCCAGTCTTCACTCTCCTTTGTGGTTTTGCTCTGCTGCCCCTTAACATAATTCCCAAGGTTCCTACTTTGCATTCGTTCCCTTACTAACAGGCAACTGCATGGCTTCAGTTACCACCTGATGTTGACAGCTGTGAAGTCCTATCCAACCTCCTTGTCTCTTGAGCCGACTGGTCTTCTCTACTTAAGTTTCCCATAAGCACATCAGATTTAACACAATTAAGCCAAAATCATATCTAACTCTTCCCACCTTTGTTTCTTCTCTATTTAAAATCTCACTGAGCAGTCTAACAACTATCTTCTGTTACGAAACCAGAAATCTACACCCTTTGAACTACACTTACTTCAGGAAAGCTTCCAATTTCCTGTATTTGGTGACCTCCCACTTCCACCCCCTAGTGTCTTATACCTCACCTTACCTTTCATTTACCATATATAATTCCTAATTTCATTTGTCTCCTCTACTAGACTATAATATCTGCATCATGACCTTGTTATATAGCTCCTAGCACATCAGGAGCATTAAATATGAATATATTCTTCTGGAGACAAGAATATATTCACTTGTCTCCTGCCTGGAGGCTCTATCTAGAACCGGCTTAGGAGGAAATCTTGAGAAGGTAACTTTTTGTTGAGTGGCATGCAGCAGCTGTCTTCCAGGAAATCCTCAATATTGACTAAAAAGTATGTATGGGCCAGATGGGGGCTAAGAATATTGAGGAAGAAAGAAGAGAAAAAAAGTCTTAAGTTAGATCTAGAATCATGTTACCTGGGCTGCTTAGCAGAGGAAGTGGGTGGGTAACCATCATAATTTCCAAGTGCTTATAAGTAGCCACCATTTTACTGGTATTACAGAGCTGGTTTGTCCTGTAGAGGCTTTGAAACCATTCTTGATTGCTTCATAAACAGTTGCAAGGGTCCAAGTCAGGTTTTAGATACAAAGCAGAATTCACCAACTTACCAATTAGCAAATTGGTATTCATGTGAGGAGTGGTGAATCCCCAGTGGATTTGCGTAGGATGGAGGTTGGCAGTGTGCTCTGTACCACTAAGGGTAGCTCCACACTGCCTCATCACAACTGCCCCATAATAGGTCCAGATCAGAGATAATTACTTTCTTCAGGGCTAAAAACTATTCATTATAGCCACGGAAACAGATGAATACCCAAGACAGCATCATCATAGAAGAGTAGTGAATAATGATGGAGTACAGAGAATAAAGAGCTATTCGTGTGAGAAATGGGGAACATCTGAGAGACAAAACTGTCAGGATAACTTTCCATAATTCTGTAAAAGTATCTCGGAAGTGGTCAGCCACATAACAGCTGAGAAGCCAAGCTCATCAATGGAGCTCTAAGTAACAAGTACTAACAAAACAGATGTTCTTGAAATCTTCCCTGTAGTAGCATAGAGGCATTCACTACTTTATGTGAATATGTCAATTGGTCCATCCTTCAAGGCAAGACTTGTTTTGTTTTGTTTTGTTTTCTTTTCTTTTACTGGGAAATGAACTCGGGGGCACTTTACCACTAAGCTATATTCCCAGCCCTTTTTGAGACAGTCTCACTAAATTGCTGAGGCCTTGCTAAGGCCAAGGCTGGCTTTGAACTTGCACTCCTCCTGCCTCAGCCTGAGTTGCTGGGGTTACATACAGGTGTGCACCACTACACCTGGCTTGTGAAATGTTTTTATTCCTCTTGCCCAGAAATTGGTAGGCCAAATTTGACATTTTTGCCAGTGCTGTGGATAACACCAGCCTAGAGCCTGCCAGGCCAGCACTCTACCATTGAGCTTTGCTCCTAACCACCAAATTACTTCTAAGAGACAGTACTTAACTAAATCCATTAAATTAATCTGTGTCTTTAGCTATATATTTAAAATCTGCATAATTGTAGTTTTTTGGTTATTCCATTGCCATTTCACGTGATTGTGCCCAACTTTTTAAGTATTTGGCACAGCTGTCATTAAGACTGCTTGAGTTGGCATCTCTGGTTCAGGTACAATTCTTTTTACTGAAAAATGAAGGAAGACTAACAGTGTCTCAATTCTTGGAATCATAGTTTAACTACCAGCTTTGAGGGGGATATTACTGAGGGAGCTCTAATGGCAACACTCTAAAGGGGCAGCTCTAACACTAACCTGTTGAAAAATTAAAGGATTCTTTAAGTAAAGCTATTATTATCTTTTCTTTTTAAAATCAACTGCTCAAATAAATTTTTTAAAATACTTTTTAATTTTTATTGGACACAATACCTTTTTTTATTTATGTGATACTGAAGATCGAACCTGCCGCAGTCTGGCTGGGCACAAATGAGTGGAGGTGGATTTGGGCAGAGAATGTGGATTTCCCCAGAACGTGATTGTAGACGGCTGGTGTGAGTTCGGGAATAAAGAGTTGCTGTTTGAATCTACAAGCTGTGTGGTGGCTCGTGATTTTGTGCCCAGCCAGACTGCGGCATTTGTGCCCAGCCAGACTGTGGCATTTGGCAGCTCGTACGGGGAACTTCTGAAGCTTGGAGGTAAGTGAAATTGCTCGCCCCTGAGGAAGAGGGAAAGAATGGGTGACCAATTCAAAAAACAATGTGTTATTGTTTTGATTTATCTTGTTTTTGTTTCAAGCTGCCTATCCCTAGAAATTTCTCAGGCAAACTGGAAAAAATGGTTGACTAAAGGTTTGAAGTTTGTCGGCCCTGAGGAAGAGAAAATTCATACAATGATTTTTTATTCCGTTTTTGTTTCATTCAGTTTCGGCTTTGTTTTGTGCTATCTTATTGGGTTGCGTTATCTTTATACTAGATTAGAAATTAGTAAAAAACAAACCGAAAAGATGTTAAGTAAATTGTTAGAGGTTCAGACCATGGAGAAAGACATTTTAGATCAAGCAAAAGAGAAGGTCTCTCGAGCTAGTCAGACAGAGGAAGAAAATTTAAAGGAAAAGGGGTTGTTAGGAAAAAGGCCACAACAGGAGGCTGTTACTAACTCCGTTTTATCACCAGAGGGCGTAATTCAACCAACAGCCCCACCGATGGAGACAGCTGAGTGGCCCTCAAACCCCGTAGTTGATAAATGGGATCCTGAGACAGGACCTCAAAGATTAGCATGCCCTGTACTTGAACAGGCAGGAGGGCAGCGAATTCACCATGCTTTAGATTTTAAAACAGTGAAGCAGTTAAAGGAGGCTGTAACAACCTATGGTCCCCAAGCTCCCTTCACGGTAAGCATGGTCGAGTCCATTACTAACTTGGACATGACGCCAGCAGATTGGGCTAGCATGTGTAAATCTGTACTAAATGGAGGACAATATTTGTTATGGAAGGTTGCCAATGAGGAATTTTGCGCAGAGACAGCTAGGCGAAATGCAGCAGCCGGTTACCCTCAAAGAAATCTAGATATGTTGTTAGGAAAAGGACCTTATGAGGGTCAACGGCAACAAATTGAATATGATCCTGCTATATATGCACAAATTGCTGCAGACGCAGTTAGGGCATGGAAGGCTTTACAAGAACATGGAGATTTACAAGGTCAGCTATCTAAGGTAATACAGAGAACTAATGAACCTTACGCTGACTTTGTAGATAGGCTAATTCAAACGGCTGCCAAAATTTTTGGGAATACAGAACAAGCAATGCCATTAATAAAACAACTGGCTTATGACCAAGCAAATCGTTGCTGCAGAGAGGTTATTAGACCATGGAGACATGAACATTTAAACACATATATTAAATTATGTAGAGACATTAATGAACAAGGGCAAGTCTTGGCAGCTGCAGTACAACAGGCTTTAGATGCCATGCCAAAAACATGCTATGATTGTGAACAAACAGGACATTTTAAAAGGAATTGCCCCATAGGAGGAGGGTTTAACAAAAGTAGGTATCAAAGGAATAGAATACCGGGTATTTGCCCACGATGCCGTAGAGGGAGACATTGGGCTAATGAATGCCGTTCTCAAACCACCATAGAGGGTACTCCCTTATCAAAAAATGGACAAAGACCAGGTATTTATCCACGATATCGTGGAGAAAGGCATCAGGCTCCATTGCCAAAAAACGGACAGGGGCGCCCAATGCTCCGGGGCCCACAACCACAAATATACGGGGCAGTGGAGGATCCCAGCAACACCATCAGGGTAGTGCCCAGGACACATTGTCCATTAAATCCCTCATCAGACAAACCCGAGGGAGCGCAGGGTTGGACATCTGCGCCTCCGCCAGAGCAGTATTAACTCCAGAGATGGGAGTTCAAATCATTCCCACAGGAGTAAAAGGACCTCTTCCCCAAGGAACAGTAGGCTTATTATTGGGACGTAGTTCATCTACATTAAAAGGACTTATGATAAGTCCTGGGGTAATTGATCCCGATTATGTAGGTGAAATAAAAATTATAGCTAGTTCTCCAAGAGGTATATCAGTAATTTCACCTGGAGATAGAATAGCACAGTTGTTAATAATACCCAGCCTACATAATAAATTTCCTAGTCATAGTGTAGAAAGAGGTTCCAGGGGATTAGGCTCCACAGGTGTAGATTGGGCTATGTTGTCTTTAAATTTAGATTCTCGCCCAATGCTAAAACTAAATATTCAAGGTCATGAGTTTAATGGGCTACTGGACACAGGAGCTGACCTTAGCATCATATCTCGTCAAGAATGGCCAAAACATTGGCCATTACAACAAGCCACTCAAACGCTTCGTGGCCTAGGAGTGGCGACTAATCCCCATAGAAGTTCTAGGATATTAGATTGGAAGGATCCTGAAGGATGTGAAGGAACTATACAGCCATATGTATTGAATCATCTTCCTATAAATTTATGGGGACGAGATGTCCTAGATCAATTAGGTTTGATGTTAACAAATAACATCAATTCTAATGCGCCCACTACTAGGGCTAGACAAGGCTTTAGGAAAGAAAAAAGATTAGGAAAACAAGGGCAAGGTATAGCAGCACCAATACAAATACATCAAGGAACAGACAGACATGGGTTGGATTTTCAGAAAGGGCCACTGAGACAATCAAAATTACTTGGAAATCAGAAAGACCAGTGTGGGTTCCTCAGTGGCCCCTGACTAAAGAAAAGATACAAGTAGCCCATGATCTGGTCAAACAACAATTAGCGGAAGGACATATACAACCTTCCATATCTCCCCATAATACTCCCATTTTTGTCATCAAAAAGAAATCTGGTAAATGGAGATTATTGCAAGATTTAAGAGCCATTAATAATGAGATGGTCATTATGGGACCTGCTCAATCAGGGATTCCTCAATTGTCGGCTTTGCCAAAAACCTGGCATGTTTTAGCTATAGATATTAAAAATTGTTTTTTTTTCAATTCCAATTCATCCCGAGGATAGTCCACGTTTTGCATTTACTATCCCTGCATTAAATCATGAAGGTCCTGATCAGAGATATGAATGGAAAGTACTCCCTCAAGGGATGGCTAACAGCCCAACTATGTGTCAAATCTATGTTAACAAAGCAATCCAGCCACTTAGAAATCAAAATCCTGAACTACAAATATTTCACTATATGGATGATGTATTATTGGCACATAAAGATAAAAACATTGCTGGAATGTTATGCCACACTTACAAACTTATTAAAAAATTATAATCTAGAGATAGCAATAGATAAAGTACAATTAAATTTTCCAATTAATTATTTAGGAGTTCTATTATCCTCAACCATGGTCCGTCCACCAAAAATTCAAATACGAGTAGATCAACTCAAATCACTTAACGACTTTCAAAAGTTATTGGGAGACATAAATTGGATAAGGCCTTATCTAGGCATACCAACAGGAGAGTTGGGACCTTTATTTGATATTCTAAAAGGTCCATCAGATCCAAATTCACCCCGCATGTTAACTCCTAAAGCAAGAAAGGCATTAAAAATTATTGAAACATATATGGAAAATATGCATTTGGATAGAATTGATATAAGTTTGCCTTTATTATTTATTGTACTACCAACAAAAAATATTCCTACAGGAGTATTTTGGCAAGAAGGTCCATTATTGTGGATACATTTATCTTATTCTCCTAACACTATTCTTACTAGGTATCCTGAGGCTGTAGGACAATTAATACTCAAAGGAATAAAAGCAGCAAAGGGAGTGTTTGGAATTTCTCCCAATAAAATTATTACTCCATATACTAAGGATCAAATTGATGAGTTAGCTAATGAGTTAAATACTTGGGCAATAATCATGTGTAAATCTAATGTTACATTTGATAATCATTTTCCATCTAATCCTTTGTTGTCTTTTTGGTCTAAGCATCCTGTAGTTTTTCCTAAAATGACAAGAAAAACACCTATCATGAATGCTCCAAATATATTCACTGATGGGTCTAATAATGGTACAGCAGCAGTAGTTACCCCAGATCGAACTTTTACATTTTTAGTACAGAAACAATCAGCTCAAAAGGTAGAGCTTAATGCAGTTTTACAAGCTTTTTTGATGTTTAAAGATTCTGTATTTAATTTATTTTCTGATAGTCAGTATGTAGTTAATGCTATAGTATCTCTTGAAGATGCTGGTAGGATTTCCCCTTCTTCTACTGTTTTCTCTTTGTTTTCCACTATACAAAGTCTAATCTGGGACAGAAAAGATCCATTCTTTATAGGACATATCAGAGCACATACAGGATTGCCTGGAGCCCTTAGTTTGGGCAACGATTTAGCAGATAAAACTACACATGACATACATATTTTCTCTACATTTGAAGAAGCTACAAATTTTCATAAAAGGTTTCATGTTAATGCTAATACTTTACAAAAGCGTTTTAAAATAACTAAGGAACAAGCCAGACATATAATAAAACAATGTCAAAATTGTGTGACATTTTTACCACAAGTTAATCTTGGAGTCAATCCTAGAGGACTGATACCTAACCATATTTGGCAGATGGACGTCACACACTTGCCAGAATTTGGAAAATTAAAATATTTACACGTTACAGTTGATACTTCTTCTGGATTTTTGATGGGCTCCCTTCATGCCAGAGAAAAAACTAAAGATGTTATAGCTCATTGCCTACAAAATTTTGCCACTGTGTGCGTTCCTAAACAGTTAAAAACCGATAATGGTCCTGGCTATACCTCTACCTCTTTTAAACAATTTTGCTCATCATTTGGTATTACTCATATAACAGGAATCCCATACAATCCACAGGGACAAGGCATAGTTGAAAGAGCTCATCAAACTATTAAAACATACTTATTAAAGCAAAAAGAGGGAATTGGAACGGGGTATATATCCCCCAAAGATAAACTTAAAATAACGCTTTTTACTCTAAACTTTTTAAATTTGGATTCATCAGGACTTAGTGCTGCGGAAAGGCACATGTATCCAAAAAATGTACATAAGCCTAAAGTACTTTGGAAAGATATTCTAACAGGACAATGGAAAGGTCCTGACCCAGTGATTGTCTGGAGTCGGGGCTCTGTTTGTGTTTTTCCACAGGGAGAACAGCAGCCGATTTGGATTCCAGAGAGATTAACTAAAACAATTTCTACAGATCGAAAAGAAGATTATTTGACTCAAATCCATAACAGCTGATATCCAGAACTCCAGCTTGGCCATTCTTACATCTGCGACAGTGATTAACCAGGATGCTTTTTTCAATAGCTATTTTATTATTGCATTTTTCTACATCATAAGGTTCTATTTTTATTTTTTGAGCTCATACAAACCTAGGTTAATGTTTTTCTGATCAGTTTTATTTTTTGACTGTGGAGTTTTTAAACATTGCAATGGAGATTTCACCTAGGTAAAGCTACAAGGCCTTTACTATTTTCTTATGTGTTGTACGTTTGTGTACACTCTTGTGTTTTGTGTTGTATGTCTGTATGTGCGTATGTCCATATTTCTTATATGAGGAGCGCTCATGAAAAAATGGATCCTAATTATTATTATTTTTTTATTCACGTGATTTAAATGGTTTAATTTAAATTAGGTAAACAGCTGTTAAGGATTGTTTTTAAAGTAGGTTAACAGATCTGTTTGTTTACTTTCACCTTTCCTTTTCATTATATTTAATAATTCTTTTCAGGATAATGTCTTTTTAGCATCATTGCCAGAATTCCTATCTTCATCCCAGTGCCGGTGAATACAAAGATAAAACCAGACTACAGCTTCTATGATAGCTATCACAGTAAACTGTATAAACTGATGCATCAATGAATTTAACTCAACAAGTAATGCTCAATCAAGGAGTCAACTTACTTTGGGAGGAAACGGATTTTGGGAGGAAATGGACATATTGATAGATTCCTCCGCTTTGAACTGCTTGCAGAACTTGCCTGGACTATGTAACTATCGTTTGGTGCAGCGAATTGTGGTAATGCTGGCATATCTTTGCTGATGGTGTCACTAGTGATGCAATTTTTATTTCCTTGCCAGCGCACCCCATGTTAATTGTGGTAGTGCTGACATATCTTTGCTGATGGTGTCACCAGTGATGCAATTTTTCCCAAGGAGCCGTCAATTGGCTTGGTGTCGTGGCATTTCTGTATCCTCCTCCCTTCTGCTAGTGATGGTCTAAAATTTGGGGGCCAATGGCTTATGCTGGACTGGTAGTCAGTGACGGGTATGATCCAATTGCAGTGGTATCAACCTAAGACAGGAGGCTGACGCCTAAAGGTCAGGTTTCCAATGACGGGTAAGAACCATATGTTGAATTGGACAACCTACCAGGCACGGTCCTTAAGCCACATTGCTTGTTGTTTAATTAATCAGAAAGGGGGAGATGCTGGGAGCCATTAGCCAAGTAGGTATGACAATTTCCTTGCCAGCGTACCCCATGTTGCAGTGACATTGAATGTAGGTGACCTTGTTCAAGGACCAAGGCGGATTAGGGCGTTCCCGGTTTAGGTTCCAGGTTTAAGGTTTAAGATTATTCCTGCTGGGAATAGGGCGTATCCTGCTGCCTTGAGTTCCCCTTGAGTTCTCACGGGATTCAGACAGTATTTTTTTGGGAGATAGAAGCCCAGTGGAGGTGGATTTGGGCAGAGAACGTGGATTTCCCCAGAACGTGATTGTAGACGGCTGGTGTGAGTTCGGGAATAAAGAGTTGCTGTTTGAATCTACAAGCTGTGTGGTGGCTCGTGATTGTGTGCCCAGCCAGACTGTGGCAGAACCCAGGGACCCACATATGCTAGGTGAGCGCTCTACCACTGAGCTATAACCCCAACCCTGCAAATAAAAATTTCTATTTGGAGTAGTTCAACAAAGGGAGATGGATTTAAAGGACTGGAACGTCAATTTGATACAGTAGTGGCTGATATTTACTGAGCAGTCACTATGTACTTGGCACTTGCTGTGGATCAAATGTTGGTGCCCCCCCCCCATTCATGTGTTGCATCCCAATGTGAAAGCATTAGGTGAGTAATTAAGAAGAATGGAGCTCTATGGATAGGATATGAGAAATAGGGCATCTCTTTCTGCCCTAGAGGATCTAGCAAGAAGGTGGCCCTCTGCGAGCTGGGAAGAGGGCCCTCACTGGGAACCAAATCAACCAGCATGTCAAACCAAACTGATCTCAGATTTCCTGGCCTCCAGAACTGTGAAAAATAAAAATGTTTGTTGAAGCCACCCAGTCTATAGTATTTTTGTTAAAGCACCCCAAGCTAAGACAACATTGTCAAAAAGCATTTAGGCATGTATTAACTCACTTAATGGTATTATATGGGGGAAAAAAGTGAAACAGAGAGTTTACATAGTTTTTCCCCACTCATGTAATAAGTAAGTGGTAATGACAAGATTCAAGCCCACTAATTCCAGAAGCCGCTTTTTCAATCTGAATATTGTGATATCACCTCTGTTTTCTTACCAGTAGTCATATCAGCAAACCTATCATCCAGTTCCAAAAATAAGGAGTATTGACTATGTACAACCCTAAGTCCTTTATGTTATTCATCAAGGCAGATTCAACAGAAACATGAAAACTGGTAATGTCACATTAAGAAGTCTACACAAGTTTAGTCATAAAATTGCACTACTCCTTGAAAAACTAATTTCCTATTGCACACCAATGATAACACGACAGGTGAGTTCCATTCCATAGATATCCCCCCTGACCCTAGTACTGGGGATCGAATGCAGAGGTACTTTACTATGTTGCATTTCTAGCCCTTTAAAAAAAAAAAATTTGTTTAATCTTGAGACAGGTTCTCACTAAGTTGCCTTGAGCTTGTGATCATCCTGTCTTAGCCTCCTCAGTTGCTGGGATAATGGGCATGTACCACCACACCCTGCTCAGGGAATATTAATTTAGCACATATCAAAATGTTTAATCATATAAAAATTCAAATTGTATATTATTTTTCATTCACTTTAGAAGACTGAACAAAAGGTTCATCAAAAGACAGTGCAAAAGCTGGGGTTGTAGCTCAGTGGTAGAGCACTTGCCTTTCAGGTGTGAGGCACCAGGTTCGATCCTCATCACCACATAAAAATAAATTTTAAAATAAAGATATTGTGTCCAACTATAACATACATATATATTTAAGTGCAGGCCAGGCAGTGGTACATGCCTACAATCCCAGCAACTAGGGAGGCAGAGGCGGAAGGATCCAAGTTTGAAGCCAGCCTGGGCAATCTGTAACAAAAAGCAGGGATGGGGCTGGGGATTCAGCACAGTAGACATCTTGCCTAGCAAGCACAAAACCCCAAATTCAATACCCAATAATGAAGGAAAAAAGGTTTTTCATTTTTTACAGTTCTGGGGATTGAGCCCAGGACCTTATGTATGCTATGCAAGTACTGTACCACTGAGCCACATCCACAGCCCAATACATTATTATTTTTTAAATAATTATTTTTAGTTGTAGTTGGACACAATACCTTTATTTTATTTATTTTTATGTAATGCTGAGAAATGAACCCAGGGCCTCGCATGTGCCAGACGAGCGCTCTATCATGAGCCACAACTACACCCCCCCAGTAATTATTTTTAATATACCACTTAAGACCAGATATGCAGCTAGATATGCAAAATATAGTCATCATTTCCAAATTAAGTTGAACTTCTGTTACAATTATTGTTTTAACTCCACTTCTGAGGTTCACTGGTTACAAGTTATGTCTAAAAACTATTTTGCCTTTAGCAGAAATGACATGTTTTATATCAACCGTATATAAATATGTTACAGAATTCTAAAGACATATGATGCCTTAGTCCTTGATAATTAATGTATAATTACGTTGAGGGGGGAAAATGGAACCAACTTTAGCAATCTTAGCATTTTCTCCTACATCCCAATACCCCCATAGACTTAGTGATATAATATATACAGATATGTTAGTGAAACCCAATAATACTGGCCTATGTTTCAAAACAAACATCACTGACTACAAGGATACACTAATTAACTAAAATCAGGCCACAAAAATAAGCTGCTTTTCAGTTAAAACCAAAAAAATAGCTGGGTGACTATTTTCTTTAGACTTTTCTGTATTTTCAAATATCTTTAAATTATTATTTTTATGTCAGGAAAAAAACATTAAAGTACAGTCCTAAACTCCAACTTCATTTTGCAAAAAAAAGCACAGATTAATAATCATGTGCACAATCAAAACTGATGAATGGGCAGACCTAAATTTCAGCTTTGTGGCATGTTAAAGGATGATGATTAGAAATTCAGCAAGTTGGGGCTAGGGATGTGGCTCAAGCGGTAGCGCGCTCGCCTGGCATGCGTGCGGCCCAGGTTCGATCCTAGCACCACATACAAAGATGTTGTGTCCGCCAAAAACTAAAAAATAAATATTAAAAAAAAAAATTCTCTCTCTCTTAAAAAAAAAAAAAAATTCAGCAAGTCAATGACAATGTGACAAAAGCTAAACATACCCAAAACAACAAAACAAAAAAATTTTACCAATGATAAAGAGTTACAATAAAAATCTTTATTTAGGTTTGGTCAGTACAGGTAAGATATACTGGAGTCACAGAGCAATATGCATTAACAGGATACAACAGTTCATAAAAATTGAGTTAACTATGCACACAAATATCTTAAACATTCAGTCACCTAAAGAGAAAATGCACAGATGTATGGTGGAAAAAATTGTATCTAACACTGAAACTACTACAGGATTCCATCAACAAGTCCAACTTTTAGTGATAAAAATCTACGGTACTGGGCAAACTTGGCAGTCATAAACCCACATCTACTCTAACAAGTCTGAATGGTGCGGAAGTATATAACAGCATGAGGAAGAATGCCCTTACACAGCACGGGTTCTAGAGACACAGATTTATACAGACATCATTGTGTTATACTTTTAAGGAAAGATTTCCATTTACAACTTCACATTAACTCATATAAAAATAACTTGACCCTACACAAAATGTCCTTTTAGCAACATTCAAAGTAATTAACTGTTACAATTTCCAAAGTGGCAGAGGTATTGAAGCCAGGGAAAAAAAGAAAAAAGAAAGGGGAAAAAGAAGATTCAAACAAAACAAAAACACACCCATAAAAAGGCAAGTTGTGACAAAAAGTATGCATCAATTTTCTGGACAGTATCCTCTCCCAAATTAAATGACACTGTATAAAAATTTGCTGGAAAAATATTACAAAACTGAACCCTGTACATTTACACTTGAGTCCAAGCCATTCTGAACGTGGCGGGAACCCACAGTTCGGTTACCTTTCCCACTCACTGCTTTCTCCTCTTGAGGGTCATGATTGGAGTCTGTGTCATTTGAATGATGTGTAAGAGAATTTTCACTGCCCGTGGGAGAGTCTACACTTTCATACCCCGCACTGAGTTGGTTTACGTAACTACTACCTCCTCTGCCAGTTCTCTCCTCTGAGCTGTTGGAGGCCTTATTACCACTCCCTGGAGAAGAAGGAAAGTCATCCTCTGTTGTGTTCCCCTCCCTGTGAAATCCAGACCCAGACGTCCTCTGACGGGAGGAGCTGCCATTGCTTGGTCCATTTGCCAGACGACTGCAGTCTTTACTTGTGGCCTCTGCCTGCTCTACAGGTTCAGAAGATGTAGTCCTGCTGGTACTTGGGGCTGAGGCTTGAGACTGCTGCTGTTGGTACTGAGCCAACTGCTGGCGCGTCTCCTTCAGTTGTTGCTGAAGAACTAGAATGGTACTCTGCATACCTTCTACTTCTTCGTCAAGTTGTATGATGAAGTCATTTAGTTCTGTGCAAAGGAGAGTCAAACCTACTTTAATATCTCTTAAAATATTTTAAAATATTTCTCAATAAAGTCATAAAGCCAAGCAGTCAATAAATACTAAGTAAAGAAATACAACTTTCTTTCTTTTTTGAGGTACTGGGGAGCACTTAACCACTGAGCTACATCCCCAGCCCTTCTTATTTTTTACTTTGAGACTAGGTCTTGCTAAGTTGCCCAGGCTGAATTCGAACTTCGATTTTCCTGCCTCAGCCTCCTGAGTGGCTGAGATTACAGGTGTGTGCCACCAAGACCAGCTAAGAAACAATGATGCTAATACCACAACACATTTTAAATTTTTACTTGGAATTTTAAAATAGCCATTCAGAAATGAGTGTGGGGGCAAATTGGATACTTTAAGTAATATATTAAAGAACCGAGCTGAAAATGATTCAAGCCATCCTGCTACACATAGCTGGTTACAGCCTGAAAAATATGACCCACATTTACCTGTGGGTTCACCACAGCCAATCCCCTTACTCCTCACCCTCTTAGTCAGTGTCTTAACTCCACAGTAGGTCCAGTCCTCGGGACAGTATGTTTCTTTAATTCTCTTAAGAGGTCTGTGCTGTTACCAAAGACTGCTTCACATATAAGAACAAAATCACATAAAATACTACTAGGAGACTAGTTAAGATACACATGTCCGAGCTGGGCCCCATGGCACCTGTAATCCCAGCGGCCCAGGGGGCTGAGACAGGATCACGAGTTCAAAGCCAGCCTCAACAAAGGTGAGGTGCTTAGCAGCTCAATGAGATCCTGTCTACAAATACAAAATAAAGCTGGGATGGGGCTCAGTGGCCAAATGCCCTGAGTTCAATTCCCTTTACCCATACCCCACCCCCAAATACACGTCTGTTAAGTTTTTAAGACTTTGGGAAAACAAAGTCCCTCACTAATATATAAAAATCTCCTAGTTAACATGTTTACAAGTAGTACAAGTTAACCCCAGTCCTTTTTTAATTCTGAAACAGGGTCTCACTAAGTTGCCCAGACAGGTCTCAAACATATGATCCTTTTGTCCCAGACTCTGGAGCCACTGGGATTACAGGTGTTCTCCACTGTGCCCAACTAAAAGGTAGTTGTAAAGGTAGTACTTGGCCACTGATTCTCTTTGCAATTAACCATCAGATATGGTATCCCTCAGTTTAAATGTTCAGTTTGGCTATGTGCCTCACTATCAGTCCTCTTCACAAACAGGAGAAAGAGCACTGGATGCACCTCTACTTGCCCCAAAGAGGATAGTGGCTAACTATTAAACTTGGGTTGTCTTAGCAATTTTTTTTTCTTTTTAAGCAAATTTAAATATTAAATCTCTTATTCACTAGGACCCTGATAGATAAAATTATATTCTTTTCAGACTACTGGAAATTGCTAAACATTTCTAAGATTCACTCTTACCAAGAAGTGGTTAAAGATACACCTTTTAACCACCAAACAAAAAAAAAAATTCTTATGCAATTTGTGGAGTAAGCAATTAGGAGAGGGAGGAAAAATCCTAAAATTAAATGGCTGTTTTTTGACTTAACTAAAAATGTTTCATTCATAATTTTATATAACCAGACAGAGAACAGCATGCACAGAATCTAACCTATGTGATCATGCCTGGCAGTGTTTTAAAGCCAGTGCAAAGTTAAGCAAACTTTTCAAAAAACCCCTTACCATCCTGACTGCTTTTAAGTTCCTCACTATATTTCTTCTGTAAAGCCAACTCTGCTTCAAGCTGTGCAATACGACCCTGGGACAGTTGCCTTCCAAGCTCCTGGTTCTCCTGGATAAGCATTCGACACTTCGCCATTAACTTTTTGCCTGTTTGGCTGCAAAGGAAAGAGCCAACCATCACAAAATGAAGATAAAACTCTCTATAACCTTCTTTGCATTACTACAGCAGTAGATATAACACATACAGAACGTAACTACTTCACAATAAATGCCACCCTATAATTACCATCTTCTTTTCTGGAACATGTCCATCTTCTGTATGTCAGTATTTTGCCTATACACCAGCAAAAATAACCCCTATACAGAGAGTACCCAAAAAGCCTTTTTTTATTGTTGTTTCTTTTACATCAATAATCTATTCAACTCAAAATATCATTTAAAATAGAAACAGTCCAGTTAAGTAATACACATCTTGCATATACCATATTAACTACACTCAGGTACTTAGCTTTATCAAACAAAAGTTCTTGAAAAGGTACATGCAGTATCAGTCATAAATGTACTTTCTTTAAAATACCTTCTCTAAAATAACCTATAAATGAATGAAAATATATTTATCCTTGCTAGGAAAAACATATAAATTCCTCCTACTAAGTAGATTCTCTGGCACACGAATATTTCATACTTCTCAAGAATACACCTATTCTGTTAAGTGAAGCACTTTCAGTATTACTATTTTAAGCCTTAAAACTCTTCTGAGCTGGGGTAGCCCAGTGGTGGAACACTTGCCCAGCACGTACAAGACCCTGGGCCTGATCCCTAGCAGTGGGAATGGAGGGTGGGGGCTCTTTTCTACTCACTCATCGATGCCTCATTTAACTTTTTCTTTCCCCAGCCTAGGGACTGAACCCAGGAGCACTCTATCACCTCCAGCCCTTCTTATTTTTTGAGACAGGGTCTTGCCAATAAATTGCCCAAACTGACCCTGAACTTGTTATCCTCCTGCCTCAGCCTCCCAGGTAGCTGGGATTACAGGCATGTGCCACAGCTGCCCAGTCTCATTTAACTTTTTATATGAAATATATATATCATACATATAGATAGATAGATATTTTCTTAAGTCGCCAAACTGGGGCATAAGTTTTAAAATTTAATACTAATATGCAGCTTAGCTTTTACTAATGTGGAAAAAGATCAACCATGAATCACAACAATCAGGGACTACTTAGGACAAATAATGCAAACATAAAAATGTCTACCAAATTAGGAGTGCCTTACTTTCAATAGCTCCATTTCCAAATGCTAGTGCCATATACTGTAGTTCCTATAAGCACATGCACAGCAATGGCAGAAGTAAAATCAGAAGCCCCGATAACAGCTTTACTTCAGCCTCAGCAATACTGACAGAAATTACTGGTACTTTTAAAGGTATTAATTTAAGTATATAACTGTGATAATAAGTTTGGGATGTGGATAGGGACAGTATGACATTCTTTTCACTGAATTAAGTTCAAAATGACCTTATTGGTTAAAAATATTTTAATTTTAGTTTTTCCTTGTTCTAGTAGTAATGCACTTTCCTGATACATTACTTCTGAGTGCATCTGATTCTATCAAGACTTAGAACTTTAAAAATGGGAGCACTTGATAGATAATTCTTATTCTTTCAAGTAGTATGGCAAAGTTCTTTTCACTATCACAGCTTATGTTCTAACCCAACAAAAAGCCTGTAAGTTTCCTTACAAAAATCTGTGGAACAGTAAAACCCAGTTTAACATTACTCAAATGAGTACAAGGTGAAACTCACAAGTTAGCACATGACAAGGGTTTTATTCTTTTATATTTCAATTATATTAGCTGGTGTTCTTCTTCATTGCTACTGTAGCTTCAGATTTATCCCATTTTTCATAAGCATCCTCAGACTTACCCTCCACTGAACAAGCACTTAGAAACCAAACAATGAGGAAATAAGATATTATGGACAACAACAACAAAAAAGATATAATGAACACCACTGTCAAAGGCAGTGGAATTCTTTCCACTTGGCTACCAATGCTGCAACAACTTTATTTCTTGCAAGGCATACAGCAATTAAACTGAAAATTCTTTTGTATGAATTTAATAAAGATAAGGAAAAGAAAGCTGTAAAATACATTAATGACCTGGCTTAACCCCATATAAAAACATCGAAAATTCTATAGCAAGCTGGGCATGATGGTACACGCCTATAATCCCAGCAGCTCAGGAGGCTGAGACAGGAGGATCTCAAGTTCAAAGCCAGCCTCAGCAAAAGCAAGGCCCTTAGCAACTCAATGAGATCCTGTCTCTAAATAAACACAAAAAAGGGCTGGGAATGTGGCTCAGTGTTCAAGTGCCCCTGATTTCAATCCCTGGCATCCCCCCCAAATCACCTCCCCAAAAAATTCTATTGCAAAAAAAAAAAAAAAAAGATTTAAAAAACTCATCTTTTTATAAATAGTTGATCTAAGATAACACTATCACTTCTAAAATTAGTAATAACTCAAACACTAACAAAAACACTTTTCAAAAAAATTCTGTAATTTCATCTCATTTTTATTAATTATCTCATGTAAAATTTATGTGATGCATAACACACACACACACACACACACACAAGGCTTGGGGTTATAATCAGGGGTGGAACCTATGCTTAGCATGTGAGGCCCTACATTCAAGCTTCAGCACCTGCCCCCAGCAAACAGGGAGTGGGGTGTAGCTCAGTGATAGAGCACTTGCCTAGCATGTGCAAGGCCTTAGGTTTGATCCCCAACACAACTAAATAAATAAATAAAATGTTTAGGAAACAAAACATACAAAATAATTGAAAGTCAGGACTGGAGGGGCAGGTCTATAACCCCAGCAACTTGGGAGGATGAGACAGAAGGATTGCCACATATTGGGCTGGGTTGCAGCTCAGCTGTAGAGTGCTCGGCCTAGCACATGCAAGCCCCTGGGTTTGATCCTCAGCACCACATAAGAATAAATAAAGGTATTATGTTCAAGTACAACTAAAAAATAAATATTAAAAAAAATGAGGCTAGCCTGGGCAATTTAGCGAGGCCCTGTTTCAAAACAAAAATTAAAAAGGCCTGGGTTTAATCCCAGTACCAAATAAATAAATAAAAAGTGTTTGAAAGATGAATAAAAAGTCAGGGTCATTCCTCTCATTCAAATGTTTCTTTTTCTTTTTTTTTCATTCATTCAAATGTTTCTGATATAATTTTTAAATTATACACACACACACACACACACACCATTTCTAAAACCAAATAACTCACAAAACAAATATAATGGGAAATATTTGAAGAGAAGGATTTTAAAAAAGGAATGAAGAAATGAACATTGTATTTCGAGGTGAAGGGAGGTCCGGCAGGCTATTTTGCAGAAATGAGCACACAATTACCAATGTGATTAAATGCAAACTGAAAACTGCCAAATACTAAAACATACCCCTTTAAATGTGCTGAAACATAGGCTAAAATGTACGCATTATACACATGAATGACATATTTTGACTAAAATGGACAATATAACTCAGGAATCTTTCGCCCATAAAATTAAAGCAGAAAAATACTAAAGTGGAAAAAAAAAAATACCACACATACACAAAACCCCATTCTACTTGAATTATTACACATTGATTATAATCGATGTAGCATTATTTGTTCCAAATTAATAATGTATTTTTAGAACCCAAAGAACTTTGGATTTATAGCCTAATTTTACAGAACAAAAATTCATTAAAATAAATTATGATTCACTAATAAAATGGAAATACTATGTAACCATTAAAATATAGTAAACTATATGTACTAAAAAATGCCCAAGAGAAAAAAGAAAGGTGGTGGGGATCTACAAATCATTTGTATGTAATGGTATAACCACATCTGTTTAAATCAATACACATAAAATGATTGTGTATGCATACAAATTATCTTGATGATACCCAAGAAATTCAACAATGGTTACTACTCCTGGAAAGCAGAGTGGAAGAATGAGGTCACATCCAGGAGTGACACTCACTTTTCATTTCTACCTTTTTCCAAGTGTTTCAATTTTACATACAAGCATCTATTATCTTGTTAATTAAGAGAAAAGTTTTACAATAACATGAATAAAAGCCCACAGACCTCAAAGTGACTATACCTAAGTGGCAAAGAAAGATGCTAGCTAAATTTGAGTACATGTTAATTGATACATTTTATGAACTACGTTTTGACCTACTATAAATATAGTTAGGCCATAAATCTTAAAAAGCACAAAATAAATACAAAAGACTTAATGTGGGCACAATAAGATAATTTAAAACACAATTTTTGGAAGCAGATTTCTTGCTGCAAAGTCACATAAACCACCTCAACCCACCCTCTGCCCCACAAATTCCCTAAAGCACAAACATACAAGATACTTACAATTGATTTGAATGATTAAGAAAGAACTTAAGTCAACCTTGTTAAAACTGCACTTAAACGTTGGGACAAGCTGGAACATTTATCTTCTACTCATCTCAGACTCCATTAGCACCAAGCGAAAATTCAAATTGGTGACTTATAGAATGTTCTGATGAAAAAAAAATTCACCTCCAGGATTGGATGGAAGCATGAAGAAAATAATGCCTCATTTATCTAAATGATCATATGAATTTTCTAGAAATGGTCACTATACCTTTTTTTTGGTTCGCAAAATGTCTCACTTAGGCCAGCCGATAGTTCTAACATATTATGTCCCCAATCTTCTGGCAGGCACCCCGTGAGATTGTCCCACATTAATTTCTACTACAATACCCTAGGACAAAGTGTCAAAAAGTAATAAGTATCAAGTCTCCTTGTCTTTTATGATACCAGCTGGAACAAAGTAGGTCTTTTAAAAATGAGATGGCTTTTTCCTTCACTTTGAGAGCACAGCAACCATTTTTCCAAAATGAATCTGCTCTCCACAGCCCCCCAAAATTAAAATGTTAAGAGTACAACAAAATCATAGTATTCCTTGAACTTTGGGGAAAAAGAAAAAGCGACTATTCCAAGGCACATTTAATTTAATATCAAGAGTGTAACACAACAGGCCCCAATACAACGAAGGAACACATTCCCCCATTAACACCAGTGACAATGCTCTTTTAACATGTGCCTGTTGAATGGGATGGGGATTCATAAAGTTCACTACTGAGAAAAAATAATGCAGTGAGTCTCATCATCACAGCCAATGTCCTTATACAATCTAGTTGTGAAATGAACGTTCATAACGCTTCACACAGTTTAAACCTGAAGTTCAATACCACACCTTCATGTCTGCACAGTCCTCAGTTGTCTGCAGTTTTTAAAATCATTCAAAGAACAAACCATTGATGAAAACCACATTGATTTAAGGCTCCATTATGTAAGAGACAGCCCTAAGCTAGATGGTTAAATATATGTTCTACTTGTACTGACAGCTATTATTTGATTTTCTCATGACTATTAAAAGTTGGTTCTCAGCAGAAAAACCTTTAAAAGCAATATCACCTCATTTGAGTTTTGACCCAGAAGTTCAGCAATCATGAAGTCCACAGTCTTATTGGCAAAACTGATACACAGTGTCTCTAAGTCATTATGCTCAAGGCTAAGAGCGATGCATATTCCGTTTTTACATTTTACTGGAATTTTACATGTTCAATTCATGATTTTTAAATCTCTAGGTTTTCAATCCTCCAAACTGTCTGAAGACACAGTGTGCCACAGACTTAAGACTTCTGTTTCTCCCTCTATTTTCTTCAAACAGAAACATTTCTCAAGTGTCTACATGTTCTAGAAGGGGAATTTTTCGGAGGTGGCCTCTTCTTCGGAATAGTCCGACGACATCAGGCCTCAGAAGCAAAGGGAAGGGGAAGGAAAAAAAGCTGAAACACAAGGTTCATCTGGTAAGTTTTACATTAATCATTACAAGCTGCACGGTATAAGAATGTGGTTTTTTTTTTTTTTTTTTTGGCTCAAAAAGTCTGAGTCTTGGTGTGGAAACGAGTACTTGGCTGTCCCACCACAGCTTTCTCGCAGTGGGACTGTCAGGGAAGTCTTGACTGGGGAGTATGATTTGTTTACCTATCAGGCGTAAACTTCCAGGCACTCAGTTCATTTTGGGCTTGTTCCAGTTTGTCTTTAGTCTGTTCCAGTTCGCCTTTCATTTTTAGGAAAAACAAGTTGATCGCTGGGTCTACCATTGTTGATCTCAGTTGGGCAACACTCGGCTGCTGTACTTGCTTGAGGTACTGAATTTGAGTCTGTGCAAAGCAAAAGAAACAATTATTACCAAATCAAAGAAAACATATGTAAAATGATGGGGGAAATGCCCTTGCATTAACTTAATTTACCAGCTCCATTTATTAAATCCCTATCCCCTTTGATCTTAAAATTTTTCCCCTAAGGGGCTAAGGGAATAGACAGGTGACAGAGCACATGAGGTGACAGAGTGCATGAATGCAGAGCCCTGGCTTCTCTCCCTGCACACACACAAATCCACTAGAAAAAGCACTGATTAAATTAAGAACAACTATAATTGAAAGTTGTTATTCATGCAAGAATTGTGGCCATCTGATTACATCTCCATGTATTCGGGACACTGAAACAAAAGGCCTCATCATTGCAAATATAAAACTACCACACACCAAAAAAAAAAAAAAAAAGGCTATATTTACTAAAGAATACTGACACACACTAAAAAAAAAAAAAAAAAAGGCAAAGTTTAAAATATTAATTACAAAAGACTGAGTGGAGCCAGGTGGGGTGGCACATGCCTGTAATCCCAGCAACTGGGCTGAGGCAGGAGGATAGCAGGCTCAAGGCCAGCCTTGCTAAATTTAGCAAGACCTTTTATCAAAAACAAAAAAGGATGGGGAATGTAGCTCAGTGGTACAGCATGCCCTGGGTTCAATCTCCAGTACCACAAAAGAAAGAAAAAAGTCAGTGGAGTCCTTGATTAGTTGTTGTGATTTTTGCCTATGAAATTATTCTACATTAAAAAAAAATCATAAATCCTCCTAAAAATATACCAAACACAAGACTATAACTTAAAAACATTTGCATTTCTAAATTTAAAAATATACAGTACATATAGTTATATAAGTTGGCATTATACCTTTCTAAAAGCAAAATTCTAAAGCACCTTAAGTCAAAATCAAGTATATATCCTTTTTATTTTCCTTCTGAGTAGATTTAAATCACAGAATTATAAAGCTGATAGTTAACTAACCTAGTCCAACTGCTTATTTTTGAGAAAGAAAGAAACCACTGTTCAAGGATACAGGTAGGTCACGGCCAGAACTGTGACTAGAATTCTAGTTCTGGGGCCTCCTGGCACTCAGCATAGAGCTGCTCCCACCATTCAAGAACCCCTCTACTTACACATGAAAACTTCAATTGCAACTTGAGTTGATTACGTACTAGCACACTAAAAACACATTTCTAAAATGTGAAATAGCGTTATTAGTATTAAATTCATCACTTTCTTCATATCCAAAGTAGAACTGATTCAAGATTCTGCTCCACATTAAGGCTGTTTTTAAACAGGATGAAGGCTAAAATTTCCTACCAAAGCTTTAGCACAAGGCATAAACATTCTAAGTGGATTAGGAATATATTTAATTACTATTTCATCATACAAAAGAAACAATGTTTAACTTAATGCAGATTTTTTAAAAGTAAATCAGTTTAATCAAAAAAGTACAACTTCTTATTCAATATAAAATCAACTACTAAGATAATTTAACACAGGAAAAATAAGGCATATCTTATAGTATAAAATCACACGCTGATATCACAGAGTAAAATGTGATTTAAGCCAGGCATGGTTGGTGGTAGACACCTGCAGTCCCAGCTACTTGGGAGGCTGAAGCAGGACTGCCTGAGCCCAGAAGTTCAATCAGTCTAGCTAGGCAAGAGTAAGACCCAACTCAAAAAAAAAAAAAAAAAGAAAGAAAGAAAAAGAAAAAAAGAAAGAGAACCCACAATAACAGAACAAAACAAAAACTGAAAACCCCACTCCAAAACAGTTTCTACGTTGTTCCTATATATAGGTTTGCAAAGTTCCAAACAATACTTTTTGGTCATGAAGAGAGGCAAACATAACTAGAATAAATTCCACATGCTGGGGAAGAGAGATCACCGAGTGAAGTACTTTCAAAGTCAGTTTTACTCCTATGTTATTTTGACTTGACTGGCAAAAGACTAAAAAAAAAAAACAATACCAGAAAGGGGTAGGGCACTTGCAACATGTAGGTGGCCTGGGTTCAATCTCTAACACCAATAAAATATTTAAAAATAAAAACTAAAAAAATTCCTATTTTACTGAAACTTACTTTTTGCCTTTCACACTATTAATCAATTTCTTTACCACTGTAAGGATGGGATGGGATTGCATTTCCTCAGTTTTCCTAACACTATATTTTGCTCTTTATTTCCTAACACGATATTTTGCATCTTTAAATTTCATGTTTTTTTATAGGCTCTGTCCTAGTAGCATCATTTCTCACAGTTACACAAAAGACAAACCTGAGATCCAGCTGTGATCCCTCCCATAAACGTCCTTGTTGTTTCCCCAACAACATCCAGCTGAACAAGCTGTGCTGATTGTGCCTCAAAAACATCTATCCTGTCCTCCCACTCCCTATCACAAGCGGCTTTATTATCTCATTTGGACGCCTCCCTCTTCTTTGGACTACTTAAGAACTACCAACTGGTTTTCTTGTTGTAAGGCCATTCTCAAATCTATCTTAAATATGTGAGCCAGAATGATCAACTTAAAATACCAATCTGATCAACCACATAAATTTCCTGCTTCAAAATTCTTCAGTGGCTCCCTCTTACCGAGAATAATATGTAGGATACCAGATCCTCATCCTTTCTTTTCATCCTCAGCTGAAACTTCAATGTTACTTGCCACATATAATCTTACCCTTTCCTTGGCGCTTTACTCCTGCTCTCTGTATATAATAACTGAAGGAAGCGGCTGTACTATGCAAGGCAGAGCTATGAAAAAGTTAGGTTCTACTTGAAATAATCTTAAAATCTAGACTGAAAAAGTAAAAGGGGTGCTGGGGCTGTAGCTCAATGGCACAGCACTTGCCTAGCATGTGTGAGGCACTGAGTTTGATCCTCGGTACCACATAAAAATGAACAAGTGAAATAAAGGCATTCTGTTCATCTATGACTAAAAAAAAAAAAAAACCCAAAAAATAAACAAAAACAACTACAAGGGTCATGGCATATTGTCCACCAGGATTCAACCAAGCATGACTAATGATCATAACTGCCACTATATGTGTATGTATGTAGAAAAGCTGGAGACTCAGACATGAGTCAATAATACTTAATGTCTAGGCAACTAGTAAGAAGTACCAGAACTATGATGTAAAGAGTAGAAATCAGGAGGAGAGAAAGAACTTAAAAGACACTGATATGACATAAGACATTACACCATCCATTTATTCTCTCCCAGGTAGTAGCACTCTGAAGGTTTGCATAAAAAGGGTATTTGTTTAGACATTCGTTACTGCTCATGGAGAAAAAAAGTAGCAGTGGTAGGACAGAAACTAAACTGAGAGGATGAAAAGTGGTGAAAAGCAGGGGGGGGGGATCACAAAGGCTACTCTTTGTTCTTTCCATTTTTAATATTTTTTTTATGAACCCAATACCTTTATTTATTTATTTTTATGTGGTGCTGCGCATCAAACCCAGTGCCTCACACATGCTAGCAAGTGCTCTACCACTGAGCCACAACCCCAGGCCCTACTCTTTTCCTCAGTGAAGAAAGAAGCGAAAAAGTAGCCAGGCATGGTGGTGTTTGCATATAATCCCAGCAATGTAGGAGACTGAGGCAGGAGGATCAAAAATTTGAGGCCAGACTGAGCAACTTGGTAAATCTCTGACTCAAAAAATGCTGGGGGAAGGGGATGTGGCTCAAGGGTAAAGCACTTGCCTAGGATGTGTGAAGCCATAGGTTCAATCCCTAGCATCACCAACCCGCCCACTCTCCCCTAAAAAAACAGTCAAAGAGTTGGGGGACATGTAGCTCAGTGGTAGAGAGCCCTGGATTTAATCCCCAGTACTGCAAAAAAAAAAAGAGAGAGAGAGAAAATGAATATGTGTGCAGATCTTATGCTATGAAATGAAGGAAAAAAGAATAAGGCTTTTGAAGAAATGCAGATGCTCTCTGAGCAGGAAATGAAAGAATCATTACTGGGCCCTAATGTACATTCTGTAAGAAAGCAAAAATAGGAATGTATTTTATACTGTATATACATACATGCACATACACAAACTATATACTTTTAGTATATCCATGTGACCAGAATAATGCCTTATACATTAGAAGATTTTAATAGACTGATCAAATAAGAGTTGAAGAAGCATTTGTTATTTTGAAACTACAAACAAGACAAGTGCAATAGCTCATGCCTATAATCCCTCTGGCTCACAATGATAGTGTTGCCTCTGATCTTTAAATAAAATTTGTCTTTCTTATATATTCACACACTTAAAAAAAGAAATGGCTAGGACTGTCAAAGATAATCTCACACTGAATCTAAATTATCAAAGACAGACAATCAAACTTAACACTAGATTTCAGATCTATGTAGACATGTCAAACAGCACAAATTTATGCTCTAACAATTAAAAAGGAGACACAGTAGTTGCTGATGCTAGAATAAATAGTTCTTTGCAAAGGGTCAAGAGTAGAAGATAAAGGAATCAGATGCCTTGCCTAGACAGTAGAAATTAGGCAATATACAAAGAGTTTTGTTTTTTTTTTAATTAATTACACCCTTAGATATCAAGCTGAGAATATATCTGTAAGTCATATATACTAATTCTCATAAAACATGAAAATTTCAGAGAATGCCTTCTTGGCCACAGATGAAAATTTAAAATCTAATGATGAGACACTCTTTATGAGCACTTGCCTAGCACATTTGAGGCACTAGCTTCAATCCTCAGCACCACATAAAAATACATAAAATAAAGGTATTGTGTCCATTTACAACTAAAAAATTTTTTAAATAAATAAATAAGTAATAGGCATTCATATTTACCATTGTAAGTATTTAAAATTAACATATAATAATCTGAATTAAAATCCAATTCCTCAACTAAAGGCTTACACAATGTGAAATACTTACAGTACACTCTTGCATCTCTTGTTCCTTCGTTGCTAGTCTCATTACAAGGATGTTTTCCCTGCGTGCAGACTCCTGCTGCTGTTGCTTTAGTTTTTCTTCAGACTCCCTTAAACCAGTTACGTCATTTGCTGATTAAAAGAAAAAAATTACAAAACATTATGAATATAATTTCAAGATCAAACTGTATTAAATCAAAAGAAAGTTTCAATGACCTCTGTCAAGATTAATAAAATCCAGGGTCAATCAAGTATAGTTTTCCTCCTATTTTTAAAACAAGGATATTTGTTCTTGCTTATGAGAACTCTTTTTAGGAAGTAATGATATTATGTTCCACAACTATCTACTACACTGAGTTATGAGTTTATAGTCCCAGTGACTTAGGGGGCTGAGGCAGAATTATGGCAAATTCAAGACCAGCCTCAGCAACTAAGTGAGAACCTGTCAGACCACAATGAAACCAAAACAGGAAACGGCATTATTTGAATTTGTTTATTGTATATAATATCCACAAAAATGCCAACTGGTATTTTCTAACCAATTCAATATAAAAAATTGCCAATAACTGCATGGACAAATAGTACTTTAAATTTTCATGCCAGGTGTAGTAGCACATGCCTGTAATCCCAGCAGCTACAGAGTTCAAAGCCAGCTCCTCAGCAATTTAGCGAAGCCTAAGCAATTCAGCAAGACCTTGTATCAAAGTATAAAAAAGGGGTGGGGATGTGGCTCAGTGGTTAAGTGCCCCTGGGTTCAATCCCTGGTACCAAAACATAATAATTCATTATGTTCCTAACTTCTATGAATAATACAGTTACATAATTATTAAAACATCAGGATATTAAGATTTCTAGACTTGGAAAACTACATTGGATTTTACACTCACAAATGTTACTCAGTGAAAAGTGAGACTAAAATGATTTAAAATTATTAAATTTGTTGGTATTACTTTTAGCAGACCTTGAAAGGAATCTATAAATATCTAACTATATCCTAACATTACAATTTAAGTTCTCATAATGGTTGCTTCAACACAGCTCCCTCTAGACTAATAATTCATGGTTCAATTCAAACTCCTATGTAGAAGGAGGTACATATCAAGTAAAGTTTCAAGTAGGTGTTGAGTTTTCATAATATATACTCTCTCAGAAACCAGCACTTAATTTTACTAAAAACAGTAATGCCATTATATGATTACTACATGTCTGTCGGCCGCAAAGACTGGAAATTCCACAAGAGATCATTACATTTCCCAGCATTCAACAGAGTGCCTGGACAATTCTCACAATAAAATGCTTGAGTAGAAATTACATTTGCTTTAGTAAAATGAATTATCCTTTGTAATAACAATCTAAAATGAGGTGACTATTCACATAATCTTTAGAAAGCTAAAATTCAAACTTACAGTTAAGATCTGTGTACTTGCCCTCCAAAGCTTGAACGTAAGCTTCATATTGTTTCCATCTAGTAGAAAATTAAATCCACATATTAGTTATTATTTTGAAATTGGTTTTATTAAATATTCTAGAAAATCATATCCATAATACTGAGAATTCTGCTGGATGATTTTTAATTGTGAGATATACAATTCTAGTTATTTATAGAAGACAGGTAAAAGGAAACAAAGAAAAGTGTTCTCTGCTGGAAACTCCCTAAATATACTCTTCTGGGAGAGATCACATCCGGATTCATTTGGTATCACTGATACACAGGACGATGCGTAGATTACAGAAGGTCTATGAAAAACGCCATACTACTTTCCATTTAAAACAAAAGGCATGTAAAATGTTCTTTTGTGAAAATACCATGTCACTGTCTCAAAGTATTAATTTTTTCCTACTTTTTAAAATGACATAATAATTGGACAGACATATTCACAGGGTACATTGCAATAATTTTATACATGTGTACAACATGTAATGATTAAATCAGGGCAAGCAGCATTTCCATCTCTCTAAACATTTATCATACCTCTGTACCAAGAACCTTCAAACGTCTACCTTCTAGTTCTTTGTCAAGTAACACAAATGCCATATGTTACCAGGGTGAGGCAGCCTTTCTTTCTTGTTGTAACTCCTCTGTCCTCAATATATATATAGATCAGTAGCAGCTCTTAGTCACTACTGGAGATAAACAATAAAGATCTTTCTCAAACTTTTTTCTTTCTTTTTGCAGTACTACTTGGGAGGCTGAAGCAGAAGAATCACCAGTTTAAGACTAGATTGGGCAACCAGCAAGACCCTGCCTTAAAATAAAATTTTAAAAGGACTGGGAATGTAGCTGAGTGGTAGAATACTTGCCTATTATGTGTTAGGCCCTGAGGTCGATCCCCAGTATCAAAGGGGGTGGTGGGGATACATGGGACTATTTCAGAGGAACTAAAAAATATAAATGTTCAAGCAAAACCATACATATTAAGACAGAAATCACAGACTATTGTATGTCACCACATACCACTGCTACCTCATTAATGTATAATTGTGAATTTTTCATTCATCCTAATCTTCCACCAAAGACAGTTTAGTTATAATTGCTGGGATTACAGGCATGCACTACCACACCTGGCCAAAATTTTATTTTAACTTCAAAACATCTTACTTCAGCTTCTGGTTATAGGTGTGTGCCACAACACCCAGCAAGATTATTATGTTTTTTCCTCCTATATTAAATCAAGAAAAAGACTACATGCCAGGTACAGTACTGTACACCTATAATCCTAGCTACTCAGAAGGCTGAGACAGGAGGATCACTAGAGCCTAAAAGTTCAAAGCAAACCTGGGCAATAGTAAAAAAAAAAAAAAAACATTATTAGGATATCCCAGGTCATCCCAGCTACTCAGGAGGCCAAAACAGGAGGACTACAAGTTCAAGGTCAGCCTGGAGAACCAATCTCCCAAAAAAAAAAAAAAAAAGGTGGGGGCGGTGATGAGGGTATTGCTCAGTGATAGAGCACTTGCCTCCTATATGTGCAAGGCCCCAGGCTTGATCTTCAGCACTAACAAAAACAAAAAACAGCCAGGTGTAATGGTACATGCCTGTAATCCCAGCGGCTTGGGAGGCCAAGACAGGAGGATCACGAGTTCAAAACTAGCCTGGCGAGGTGCTAAGCAACTCAGAGAGACCCTGTCTCTAAATAAAACACAAAATAGGGCTGGGCATGTGGCTCAGTGGTTGAGTGCCCCCCGAGTTCAATCCTTAGTACCAAAAAAAAAAAAAAAAAGTGGATTGCAGACTAGAGAAATTACCTAAGAAGGGATAAACAAGGAGGTCCTATGTCAGAAATACAAAAAAGAACATATGATACATCATATCCCAAGCAGGTGTCTTTCTCAGCAAAAGAGGACAAGAGTGATAAAGGTATTCAACTATCTTATACCTGAGACTACATAGCAAAAGATAAAGTTTAAAGTTCACAATAGAATAGGTTAATACAAATGAAAGTAGGAAATTATCACTCTTGGAAAGAGTCTTTCAAAAGGTAGACGGATGAAGCTCATCATCCAGCTCCTTAACATATAAAACATCTTTTCTCTTCCCTGCTTTCAAGCTGTTAAACTTGCTTCCTTCAAATAAAAATTCCTTGAAATTTCTAGGGAAAGCAGAGTTCAATGACTTTCCAGTGGTTGCCCTGAAAAATACTAACTTTTTAAGTATTTAATTTAATAACCACGGTTAATAATTTTACATAAAGAATATACTTAAGTTATAAAACACAAAATATCCTATTCTTTGATTCCTTATATTTAAATACTATAATATGGGACTTGATAATCTCCTTTGCTAAAACTTTTATAAGGTGGGCTAGGGATATAGCTCAGTTGGTAGAGTGCTTGCCACGCATGCACAAGGCCCTGGGTTCAATCTCCAGTACCAAAAAAAACTCCACAGAAATTCAGAACTGGAAGTGAGCTTCAAAACAATTTAATCCAACCCCTTTGGACATTAAGTTAAATGAATTGGTCAAGGTCAAACCTAGAAGGAAGAGTAACTTCCCATCATTAGTAAATCATGCATTCCTTCCATAACTGAATGTCATTATTTAGAACAACTTTTTCAATATACAGTAAAAAAAAATATATCAAAATAAGCTTTAATTTGTTATACTGAAAATTAGAGCCAGGTCTTTCCTTACAACAAGTTATACACATTAAGTACAAATGTCTCCCAAGTAACAAACTCTGAACATTTTACCTCTACCAAAAAAAAGAAAGAAAGAAAGAAATCAAAATCTATGTTATCTATGTTTGTCTATAAGTTACCCAAGCTAATATTGTAAATAAAGTGTTGTGTTTCTCAGTCCTTATGTAATGAAGAAACACACCAAAGTAAATATGTTCAAAAAGACATCAAATGACTTAAGGACATGTTAACTTTAAAAACAAAATAATATTTGCCATAAGGATAAATATAACAGTATAGAATAAAAATACAACATTCTAAAGAAAGGATTTAAAAAAACACTTTACCTTAGAATTAACTCGTCTCTTGCCATAACTTTGAAGTCTGTTTCACTCAGTCGAACCTATAAAGAGAATTAAAAAATGAACTGAGTGCTGCTCTTCCTGAAAATACACAAAGTTATTCCCAAAAGGAGCTCTATAATGAGACCTATAAAACATCAAGACTTATAATGCTAAGTAGTTATTATCATATTTTCAAAAGTACAGTAATTTTAAAAAGGCAAACTATCTGGTATCTTTTTTTGGGGGGTGGGGTTACTGGGGATTGAACCCAATAGTGCTTTACCACCAAGTCTCATCCCCAACCCTTTATATTTGAGACAGGGTCTTGCTAAAGTACGTAGGGACTTGCTAAGTTACTGAGGGTAGCCTTGAACTTGCAATCTCACTGCTCCAGACACTCAAGTAACAAGAATTAAAGATTGGGCCACTGCCAGAGGGGTGGAAGGGGAAGGGATGGGGCAGGGGGTTAGCAATGATGGTGGAATGTGATAGACATCATTATCCAAAGTACATGTATGAAAACACGAATTGGTGTGAACATACTTTATAAAAACCAGAGATATGAAAAATTGTACTGTATAGATGTAATATGAATTGTAATGCATTCTGCTGTCATTTATTTTTTAAAAAATATATTGGGGCCACTGGGCCCAGCACTATTTGGTATCTTAATATGCATCATCATTACGGAAATGCAAATTAAAATTCCAATGAGGAATCACTACACATTGATTAAAATGGCTTTAAAAAAAAGTGGTAAAAACAATTGCTGGTGAAGATTTGGAGAAACTGAAATTTCATACATTGCTGGTGAGAAGAAAAAATGGGCCACGTACAGTGGGGCACACCTGTAATCACAGCAGCTGGGAGGGCTGAGGCAAGAGGACAGTAAGTTCAAAGTCAGCCACAGAAACTTAGCAAGGCACTATCTCAAAATAAAAAATAAAAAATGGGTTGGGGATGTGGTTCAGTGGTTGAAATGCCCATGGGTTTAATCCCTGGTGCAAAAAAAAAAAAAAAAAGCAAGCAAAATGGTAATGCCCACCATGAAAAATAGCTGGTTCTGTTTGTTTCTTTATTCATGTGGTACTAGAATCAAAACCAGGGCCTCACATTTGATAGGTAAGTACTCTTTTTAATTTTCATTTTTGACATATGATCCTGCTAAACTGCCCAGGATGGCCTTGAACTTGGGATTCTCTTATATTAGCCTCCTGAGCAGCTGGTATTACAGGCATGCACAACCACACAGTTCTTTTTAAAATTAAAAATACAAAAACAAAAACAAAGACAACAAAAACTAAACACAATGTGCCATGTGACCCAGCAGTTGCATTCTTAAGCATGTATCCCAAAGAAATTAAAACAAATATTCATGGCAGCTTTAAAATAGCCCCAAACTGGGCTGGGGCTGGGGCTGGAGCTCAGTGGCAGAGCGCTTGCCTGGCATGTGTGACGCAGTGGGTTCAATCCTCAGCACCACATAAAAATAAAAACAAATAAAATGAAGCATTCTGTCCATCTACAACTACCAAAAAAGAAAAAAATAAATAAAAAGCCCCAAACTGTAAACCACCCAAGTGTTTTTCAAAAGGAAGATGTTTGTTAAACTATTGATACATCCACTCTATGGAATACCATTTAGGAATAAACAAATAAACCACTGATACATAAAACAACTTGAATAAATCCTAAGAAAATTATGCTGAGTGAAAAAATAATCTCAAATTATATACTGCATGATTTCCTTTATGTAACATAGGAAGGGAACACAAGTTAGGAGTTGGGGGTGGTGGTGTTAGAGCTGGAGGGAAGGGGTGCGCATGGCTACAAAGGAGTAACATTATGTATCCCAAAGAAATTAAAACAAACATCCAGTGGCTCCTGATGCTGAGACAGGAGGAGTTCGAAGCCAGCCTCAACAACAGCAAGGTGCTAAGTAGCTCTGTGAGAACCTGTCTCTAAATAAAATACAAAAAAGGGCTGGGGATATGGCTGGGTGGTTGAGAGCCCGAGTTCAATCCCCAGTACCTCCCCCCACAAAAAAGTAAAACAATATAATTCTTTATTAATTTTGTGAATAATGTGATTCCAAAACTTAGGATAGAAATTTCTATGACACATTATCTAAGTTGTGCACTAAAGTATTAACTATTTAATAAGCAAATACCCTACTTTACCAACTGAATCCTAAATTTCTCCTAGAAATTATGTTACTCTTTTGTAACACTCATTGTGTGCGTATGTATACAGATTATAGGCAATAGTGTCTAAAATCAGTTAAGGTAGGGATAGAAAACAGAGAAAAATTCAAGTTAAAAAACAACTTCAGGGCTGGGGATGTGGCTCAAGCAGTAGCGTGCTCGCCTGGCATGCATGCGGCCCGGGGTTTGATTCTCAGCACCACATACAAAGAAAGATGTTGTGTCCGCCGAAAACTAAAAAATAAATATTAAAAAAAAAAAAATTCTCTCTCTCCTCTATCTTAAAAAAAAAAAAAAAAAAAAAAAAACAACTTCAGAGGGAATGGCTAGCTATAATCTTAAAAAATATATAGAAGTAATTTTTAATTCTGATAATGGGGATTTAAATTAGGAGAAAGGAACAATATGGGAACTTGAAAAGTAATCTTTTTTTTATTGACATTGTGTATGTGTGTAACTTAACCATTTTTCATTAAAGATAAATAATGAATTCAAGTGGAGAACCACTATATAATGCTGACTTTTAGAATGAAGGCCAATAGCAGTGATTACTTATTAAGTACATACCCAATGAAAATATTTCTATACTAATTGTATGCCACAGAATAATCTGTATTTCAAAAATAGCTTTTTCAGATACATTTACTTATTATACATTATATATTACTTATTAAGTACGATACATACACATACATATAGTGAAAGAGAAAGATGGAAATGTTATCAAGATGTTTTTCAAAAGCTACAAACAGTCTAAATATAGAGTGTATGTAAGATACAATTAGCTAGCACACTGCATCCCCCTATGGCCCAGATGCTATTATTGTTACAAAGGAAAGGGAGTAAAAAAAATAAGCAAACAATACAGAAGAGTCCTTTAAACTCTACTATTAAAAAATAAGTGCTTATAAACTGCTGAGAGGGCTGGGGTTGTGGTTCAGTAGTAGGGCACTCACCACCTCATGCCTAAGGTACTGGGTTCAATCCTCAGCATCACATTAATAAATAAATAAAAAGATAAAGATATTGTGTTCATCTACAACTAAAATAAAATTTAAAAAAATACTGCTGAGAAAACATACCTTTTTTGGAAGAGGTTCTTCGTTGGTCATCTTGAATCCTAAAAAAATTTTTAAAAATTAAAAGTTGGGGAAAAGAGGTTCAATTGAATATCTTCCAATTAAAGTGGAACAAAAAACACTCTTTCAAAGCAATTTATTAGTAAACTAAGATTTGGTTAAATCATTAGCGTTTTTTAATTTAAATAAACCTTTTATTTTAGAACAGTTTTAATTTATTAAAAAAGTGGAAAGATATTAGAATTCCTGTATACCCTACACCCAATTTGCTCTTTGTTAATGAGCTCCATTATTGTCTCCATTATCATGGTTATTGGTTAATTTTTAATAATTCCCTATAACAAAGGAATGAATCCTTTTGATGTTGAGAAAAAGGATCAAGAGAAATACAACTTTGCACTGCGATCTTAACAACTTCCCCACCCCAACCTCCAGTGAAAGCAGAAGTGGTAACTGCTCAAATCAGACACTGACCACAGGCAATCACCTACACATGTTGCTGTAGGAATAGAGAAGGGTAGGTAGTATCAGTTTCCAAGCCTTTCCTTTTACAGAATTATGTTGTATAGCAAGTAGAATTTATTATAGTATTACGATTCACTACTTTCCAGTGTCACATACACCTGCTATCTTTCTATGTATGTGTTTTGAAATACATGTTTATACCTAATGAAATCATTTCTACACTAATTCCACAAAATGTTTGAAAAATAGCTCTTCAAATATATTTATACAAAATTCACTTAACCATGCTGCCTTAAAGATAAATAATGAATTTAACTGCAGAACCACTTATAATGCTGTCTTTTAGAATGAGGCCAATAGCAGTCATTACTTGTTAAACACAAATTCAAAAACTAAAAAAAAGAAACTGAAGGGGGAAGGAGAGAAAGAAATGTATAACAGACATACTTTAAATAATGTCTTAAAATACAAGGCTGAGGGCTGGGGCTGCAGCTCAGTGGTAGAGCGTCTGCCTCACACATGTGAGGCACTAGGTTCGATTCTCAGCACCACATTACTGAGGGAGGGAGGGAGGGAGGGAGGAAATACAAGGCTGGAAAAAAGGTATATGTGATAGACTAACTTAACCCAATAAAATATTCATATGAATTATATAAGCATTAAAATATTGAATCAGTTTGGGTTCCTGTACCGTTTGTTAACAAACATCTTAATTGAGTTTGAAATATAATTTATACCAACTAAGAAATTAGCTCTTATATTGCAAACACTTCTGCTACTTCCTAATATTGAAATTTAATCAGAAGACAAGCTAATTACTAGGTATTATTTGTAACAGCAGGTTCATGACTGTTCTCTTAAATTTTAAAATATTTTTATCCAGTTTAAATTACTTACTCACATTTAGTATAACTCTAAAATACTAGAGATGTAATTTAAAAAACTATGTTTAGGTGAATTTTTTAAAAAGGTATTTCATTTCTTAGTGAATATTTGGGATTCCTCAAGATTATTTTCTAGTACTATTTATACACAAAATCCCAACTCTATATATAGTCAAGATATTCTAATCATATCATCATTAAACCCTGTTTTTCAGAACTCGATGTTTGAGGGGAAGAAAATCATACACTGACCATATCATAAATTACTACTTTCATTCTTCTCTTTAGAAATCTTTATATGTGGTTTGGGGTGTAACTCAGTTGTAGAGTGCTTACCTAGCATCAGCGAGGCACTGTATTTGATCCCCTGTACCAGAAGGGGGGCGGGCATAAACTTTCAAGAGACTATAGGTACATACCTTCTTGCCTGGTTCTACATTTTGGTTTTTTTCTTTAATCAAGTTTTTCTCTCCTATGTAGTCATGACCATATTTCCATAATATATACTATTTTTATTTTTTCTTTAAAGCATCACTACCAACTTTACAGCCTTTGTTGCACAGTTTATAAACTATGCTATAGTTACAGAAAGTTGCTTAGTGACTATCCTAATCTGATAGCAATCACTCATTCCAATCATTGAGGAAACCCTCACTATGTTTATCTGCACAAAGATCTAACTGCATCTATTTCTGCATGATTATAATATCTTCCCTCCACTAGACTACAAAATCTTATAACAGAAATCAAGCCTGGCACCTCCTTGTAATTTTACATTTGTTCACAGAAAAATGTAGTAAGTAAATGTAAAGAACCTCTTTAATTTAAAAAAAAAAAAAATCACCCACAATTTTAACAATTTGAACTGTACATATTTATTTAGCTGGTCTTGAACTGTGCTTATTTATTTATTTATTTGCTTGAACTTTTGATCCTCCTGCCTCAACCTCCTAAGCAGGTAGGACTGAAGATGTGCACCACTGCAACCAGCCTTTCAAGGTCTCCTACAATGCAGAGGTTGATGGGAAGCCTTTAAGATTTAACCAGAATAGTGACACATAGACACACACTAAATATGTTTAATTCAGACTGGGTGAGCTATCTCACACCTATGATCCCAGCAACCCAGGAAGCTGAGGAAAGAGGATCACAAGTTTGAGGCCATCCTGGGCAACTTAGTAAGACTTCTGTCTCAAAATTGAAAAAGGGCTGGGGATATAGCTCAGTGTTTGAGCACTTGCCTACCTTGCACAAGGTCCTAGGCTGGATCCCCAGTACTTTATATAATAGAAGAAAAAGAGGTAGGGTAGGAGGTGGTTCAGTGGTATAGCTCCTAAGAGCTTAGCATTCACAAGGCCCTTGGAACAATTCCCATTTTGGAATGCAGGGGTGGAAGGTAGAGTAGCAAAACCCAAAAATCTAAAGGCTTCCCATCTCACTCAAACTACTACATATCCAGTTTTTGGTATCCCCCTTCTATTAACCTTCATTTTTCTTCATAATTTTTATTGCAACCTGACATTTTTTATGCTTACCTCCTATTTCCTGAAATTATAATATGCTCTATAATGGCAGAATTGTTTCATTCACTCATGTCCTATTGCCTACCAGGCACTAAAGCATGTTACTTGAAAGTATAAACAAATGAATATGCTTCTGTTAGTAGTAAAATCATAAAAGTGAACTTATTTAAATAAGCCAAACTAATTATCTTCCAGAATTAACCAAGATGACCCGACCATTACACATTTTTTTTTAAGTGGTGCTGGTGATCATTACATAAAATTTTGCAACTGATAAAACAGACCTTAATATAATAAGTACTGTGGCAGAATTATATGAGTCACAGTTTAAAAACAGCTAAATTTATTACTAAGACTAGGTAACCTACCTGTTATCTAGTTACCAGGCACCTTACCAACTTGGTATGTAGGATTTTGGTTATAAAACTTAAGTATCAGTAGGTATAGTGGCGCACACCTGTAATCCCAGCAGTTGGAAAGGCTGAGGCAAGAGGATAAAAAGTTCAAAGCCACCCCCAGAAACTTAGCAAAACCCTAAGCAATTCTGCGAAACCCTCTCTCTAAATAAAATATAAAAAGATGGCTAGGAATGCGGCTCAGTGGTTAAGTGTCCCTGGGTTCAATCCCTGATACCAAAAAATAAAAACAAAAAATCCTTAAGTATCATGAATGTTATTCCATATAAATTCTAGTTTAAACTTTATTATATACCCCTACAACCCAACACTTTCCCTAGGAAGTGTTAATTAGGTATGTCAGCAGTAAACTGCCCTGGGTTCAATACCTGGTACTACAATATATAAATAAATGACTAGAAAACATATGAAGGAAATTTGGATAACCTTGGTTTTCTAGGAAAGGACATTAAACTTGGAAAACAAACAAAAAAGGAATAGAACCTCTAAGCCTTAGCTCCTTATCTCAAAAAAGATTACCAGCATGGCCCCCCACAAAAAACCACAAGACTCTCATTCACTGTTTGTTGAAAAACCTGAAGAGATCATTCACAAATGGACAAGAACAATCAAAAAGTCTTCCTGGGCTGGCTGTGGTGGTACATACCTGAAATCCCAGCAACTCTGGAGGCCGATAAAGGAGGACTGCAAATTCAAGGCCAGCCTCAGCTACCTAGCAAGACCCTAAGCAACTTAGTGAGACCCTGTCTCAAAATAAAAAATAAAAAGGGCTGGAGAATGTAGCTGAATAGTAAAGTACTCCTGGGTTAAATCTTTAGTAACCTTCCTCCCCCCAAAAATGGCCTTCCTGTTTCTTTCACAGAATTATTCTTGATGATTTCTAATTTTCAGAATTCTTAAAAAGCCAATTATTTAAATATCTAATATTGGTTTATGTTCATTTCTCTTAAAAAAAAAAAAATCTGATGTTAGGCTGGATACAGAAGCACCAGCCTATAATGCCAGCAATTCAGGAGGCTGAAGCAGGAGAATCTCAAATTCAAGGTCAGCCTGGACAACTTGGTAAAATCCTATCTCAAAATAAAAAATAGGGGGCTGGGATTGTGGCTCAGTGGTAGAGCACTTGCCAAGTATGTGTGAGGCACTGGGTTAGAACCTCAGCACCACATGAAAATAAAGATATTGTATCCATCTACAACTAAAAAAAATATATCTATAAATATAAAAATACAATTGGCTGAGGATATAGCTCAGTGGTAAAAAGTGCCCCTGGGTTCAACTCCAGTACAAACAAAAAAACACCATAAAAAGTTTATGTTGGGCAGATTTTAGAATTGAATGCTATCCAAATTTTTCTTTATAAAAATATCTTAGGGCTGGGGATATAGCTCAGTTGGTAGAGTGCTTGCCTTGCATGCACAAGGCTCTGGGTTCAATCCCCAGAACCAAAAAAAAAAAAAAAAAAAAATCTTAAATTTGCAATATAAGTCAGGGATAATTATCTGTTTCATATAAACATTCTTCATAAATCAACTCTTAGAATCACAGGTTATTCCTTGTATATAAGGTAATCTGATTTGGGAAATTTAGAGCCTCAGCATTTGCAAGAAAATATTTCCTTAACTCTAGTTGATGGTAAGTCAATCTTTCCTCAAGAGTTCACGATATACCACATAGATGGATTTAAATGCACACTCTAACAAAAGGTGAATTACAAAAAATTTAAAATTTTTAAACATCTACAATGTTCAACTATTCAGTCAAAACAGAAAATGATCCTTAAATGTTAACATTCACAATGTATGAGTATGCTAACAAATTTATTATTCCTCAAGTTTTTTAGACTAACAAGCACAATAACCATCTAAAGTCAATTCTAGATACATAAAGACAAAAGATTATACAAAGTTCTAAGAACAAACTATTCTCCCGTCAGAAAAACAGAATGACTGAAACACCATTTGGAGTCAAAGTTGAATCCTGAATCTTGAAGAATATACACTCAGTACTTATGAGTCAGACTTATTTAATAATCACAACTCTTCAAACTCAAAAGTTAGTCCCCATTTTCCAGGATGGAAATGACTGAGTCATTAGGTGATTTGCTCAGATTAAATCAGCTATTAAATTGGGGGCGTGGGCCCTAAATTCAGTGCCTCTCAAAAGTTGGTAACTAATGAAGATGGATACACGGCCCACTCCCCCATCCTCAATAACCATTAAGCTTAGCTGGGGTAGAGAATGAAAAGCAAAATAGCCAATCTGGCTACCTTTTAAAAGTCTAAGATGATTGATTTTAAAACTATCTATAAAGGTTATTTATGTAGATACTTTGGAGGTAATATCGCAAATTTATAATGTCATAACCAACTTTTATTCTTGAAACCTTCACACAGAGAAACAGCATAGGATGGGGAGCTCAGTTTTGGTTAGTCGAGTGCCTACTATGCCAAATCCAACGGTTTCCTGGCTCTTAGCATTAGATCCTAAGGCAGGAAAATCAGTTCTCTCTGTATAGCAGCAAACACCAATCTATGTACCTTTAGTTAGAAAAAGCATGTAAATCACTGAAACAAACCATAATTGGTTGCAAGCAATCAACCATCTGATATAGTAGTAGCTTTAGCAATGTAGCATAAAGTCAGGAATTCTTAACTTCCTTATTCTATCAGTCAGTCATGTGTGTGATCTTGAGCAAATCACTTAGCTCTATGGGGTATAGTTTCCAAAACAGCATAAAAGAAGATACCAACTTCTTCTGTCTCACAAATGCTACAAATCTAAATGCTTTCAGTACCATAAAAATGCTATACGTACAAGGATTTATAAATAAAACATGAACATAACATGAACATAAAAGAAAACTTCAACAAGCATTCAGTAAATGAAAGTAAACCCCATAAAATATATCCCCAAAATCAAAGAACAAGGCTGTTCTTCTGTAGCTCAATGTTAGAGTGCTTGCCTAAGTATGAGACACTGGGTTCAATCTTTAGCACCACATAAAAATAAATAAAATGAAGGTATTGTGTCCATCTACCAAAAAAAAAAAAAAGGCAAAAAACATTTATAATACTGAATTCTAGTCTGATGGAACACTCTAATATAACCAATGGATTATACTAGCATAGAAATATTTTTAAAAGTTTTCTCCATGCTTAGCAATTGCAAGAAATAAAAATTATTTACAGGCAGGAAAGTGGGAGATAATTTTTAAAAATGAGAAGAATAAAATCAAAATGCTATCTAAGTCTTGTTTTGATAAAGGACTCACCTACATAAACTTCCAAAGAGCAAGATTCAAATACAACTGCATTATACAGTAATTATCAAGATTGCAACTTAAACAATATTTTCAAGGGGATTCTATACTATATACATTCAAGACACAAGAGACCTTCAAAGTTGTAATGTACTGTACAAACATAATTGTTACAACTTTTATTTCCATATCTACTATAGTTCATGCTTTAGGATGCAGAAAATCTGGTAGTTTCCTTTGGCACTGAAAGGTGTGTGCAAGTACTGATCCGCTTAGCCATCCGCTTAAGATTGGGAAGATCTAAAAGCATTCTTAAAACACACCTATCTTAATTAACCCTTCAGGAAGTTAACCTCAACCACATTGCAACGTTAACTGATGAACTGCAATCTTTCCCCCAATTTGCCTAATCATATACTACTGAATGAATTAAAATATAAGTAAAATTTAGCAATCTTAAAAATATTTCCCCACAATTTTTTAAATGGGATTTTAAATGTCTACATGTTTACCTATCGTGGAGAACTTAAGGGTCAAATTTTTTAAATTAAAAAAAAAAAAAAAAAAAAACGGGTAAAATCGTGATGACAGATCTGTGACTTGCACTGCTCTTCCAAGGCAACGGAAATCGCTAATGAAAAGCTAGGCGAAGCGCAGACAACTCACGCCTCCGGGGTGCTCGACCAAGTACTTTCCTACCGGGCGAAAGAACCCTTTTATATTTGACAACCAGTGAAGACTTTAATGATCCTCCGAGATCCAGCAAATGAACTGACTTTCTTCTTCAACAGACCGGAGCTGGGGCTTTTCCGCCGAGGGCGCTGACTTACTGGGGGCGGCCTGAACACCGCCCAACAGCAGCCCCGCAGGGACCGGGACGCGAGCGAGATGCACGACCACCTCCCGCGCTGTCAGGCCGCCGGCCCCTCACGGACGCGCCCTCGCTCAGGGAAGGAGTCCGCGGGGCAGGCGGCCGCAGTGACAAGCCGGCGCGCGGCGCAGAACCCGGCAGCCCCGCCAGTGCGGTGCAACCCTCGCAAGTCCCGCCGAGCGAGCGGAGGGGGCGACGGGGACGGGGAGGGCACGGCGCGGCCCGCGATCTCCCGGCGGCCGGTACCGCGCACCGCGGCCTCCGCAACCCGAGGCCGGTGCGGCGGGCCCGAGGCGCCCCGCGGGCCCTGCGCCCCGCTTCCCGGCTGGGGGCGGCCGCGCAGCCGTCCCGGGGCCCCGCGGCCGCTTCGCCGCCCGCCCGCACCTACCTCTCCAGTCCGCGGCCGCGCGGGCGCCGCCAGTCACAAGGGCCGAGGCCGCGCCGCCGCAGCCCCGGCGCTCCCCTTTATTTGCGGGTCTCGCTGCCACAAAATGGCGCTGAAGGAGGAAACCCGGCCCCGCCGCCGGCCCCGCCCCGCCGCCGGCCCCGCTCCGCCCCGCCCCGCCCCGCCGCCGGCCCGAACGCGCCGCCGCCGCAGCCTCCCGCCAGCATCGCCCGGGCCGCTCACCGAGGAGTCGCCTCTGGGCCGCGGCCGGCCCCGCCGGGACGGAAAAGACGAGAGAGGCCGGCCGTCCGCCTGGCCGGAGCGGGGCCTCGAGCCGTAATGGAGCAGCTGCACCCCCGCGCCACGCCCCGGCCCTTCCCGGAGTGCGGCGCGCGCCCCGCGGCCGCCGGGGCTCAGCTAGCTCCGTGGGGGCGGGGAGAGAAGCGGCCGGAGCGCGGGGCGGGCCGCCGAGGTCGGAGGTCAGCCGCGAGGCATCACGGGACGGCGGCCGCCGCTGGACGCGCTCGCCGGGGCCACCTGCGACTGCGGCGCGGCCTCGAGCGGAGGGATCTGGCGAAGGCGGCGCGTGATTGGCCGCTCTTTGCGCGCGTTATGAAAGGCGATGCTTCCGCGCGGAGGACCAGGTGCAGCCGCGGGAACCCGGCGTGGGCGGGCACACTCCGAGGCACCCGGGGACTGCGCCCTCTCCTCGCCGCCGCAGCAGCCTCCTGGCCTTTGGTCCGTCTCGCCTGGATATCTCTGGAGGCGAAAGCCAGGCGCTATTGTTTGCTCCCTAGTGGAGGCAGGACGTGACGGTCCCTCCGGGGACACCCTGTAAACTCGGAAAGGAGACGGCGAATCCTGGGAGGCTTTAAAGGACCTGATAAAACGAGCCCTTACCTCCATGCGCTCCCTTGCGCCAGACCGTGAGCGCCCCCTGGGCGGCTGAGCAGGAACCACGGTGTTACCTGTAAAGCGAAGCCCTACCGCTTTCTAGAGGGGCCAGGGAATCCTCAGCATTGGTCTGCTTAACCGACTGTACCTGAAGTATTCATCCCCAAGGAAGGTGCCCCGGAGTGATTTTTTTAATAAGGATAAGACTAAGCATCCTCCAGATGGTCAAAGGATATAATCTGCCAGTATGGAGAAAATATTTGCAATTTACATCACAGAAACTCGTTGAAAGCCGAAAAGAGTTCAAAAACCAAAGGAAGAAGAAAGTGGGGAAGAACGCAAAACAGATGACTATCAGAAGAAGGAGGGGGGGGGCGGTGTCCTTAAACATAAAAGGATATAATGGAAATACACGTTAAAATCGTTTCATGGTGAAATGGAAAAATTATGAAAGCCTTGTGGAGTACCAAAATTACATGTGCATTTACCCCATACCTTCTAATTCTTATTCAAATCCTTTGTTTTGAAGATACACTTCCACAAATGGCAACATGGACACAAGGTTAATTTGCAGTGACAGAGAAAGCAAAAGTTTGGAAATAATTTTGATGTCCAGTAAGAGGGAACTGTTTAGCTATGGTATCTCCATGCAATGAAATACAGTGCAGCCATAAAATAGGAAACAGTTACATGTTGATTTGGAATGAGTCCCAGGTTACATTAAGTGAATGAAGCAAGGTGCAGAAATAGGTGTAGAAGGGATTGGAAAGATACCCTAGAAACAATAAAAACCATTACCTAAAGTAGGTGGTGGGGAAAAGCAGGGGATAGAACTAGAAGCAAGGCTTACTTGAGTTCTTGAATTTTGTTTTACATCTCGAAAAGGTAAATAAAAAAGGAAACAACGTAAACCTCAAAGTTGAAAGCCAACTGAAACAAATGAACTTAACACTAAGACAAATCAGTAACTTACCTGAGATACATAGAGGAAAGACTTATTCCCTGGAACGTTTAAATTGGCACAATGGTAGTATGGAAGGACATATCCTAATGGTGAAAAAGAAGCACAAAGTAATCTTTTTGTTTCACTCAAATGATTTGTAGTTAACAGTAATATTGTTGCTGTGGTTTTGCAATCATGTCTATCGTAGGACATCACAAGTATTTTAATGTCACTATGTACAAAAGACTTTGAGGGTAAGAGAGATGCAATATAAAGAGAGGACCAAAGACATTCAGGGGAAAAAAATCTCTAATATTAAAATTAAATTTGAAATACTAACTTGAACTCATAAATTTCCTAGTTCTATGCACTTCAATGGCTTGGAAGCAAGGGTGACCATTTGTCCTGTTTGCCAGGATTTCCTGGGAAACTGAACTTTCAGGTTAAAACTGCCCCAGGCAAACCAAGATGGTTTTCACCCTAAGATAACAAGTGCACACCCTAGCACCCAGATGTTGGTTGCTACATTCCTTTCCCTCTAAAAGGATCCAGAGCTCCTCGGATTCCACTTCTGGGGGAGATGAGTCATTTTATTGCCTGAATTCAAGAAGTGCTTAGGCAATCAAGGCCATGTCAACAGGATTTAGGAGAAAAGACAAAACTAATCCATAGTAATAGACTTCAGATCAGTAGTTGGTTAAGAGGAAAAGAGAGGAGGAATCAATTGGAAAGGAACATAAGGGAACTGGGGGGAGGGGGGAGCTAATGGAATGCTCTGTATTATGGTTACCCAGGTATATGTTGTGTATTCTATATCATTACCTCCAATATAGGCATTTGTCAAACTTCATCACACTATCATTAAAATGGGTGCATTGTGTTGCACATAAATTTTATTTCAGTGAAGTGTGGAAAATACACAAACCAAATGAAAAACAAAGGCCATTTATTGAGAGCTTGCTGTGCAGTAAGGGAATGGACCATGTTGGTTCTGGCAGAGGCTCCAGACAGGCAGAGAAGGGGAAAGCATTTACAGTGGGAAAGGGCAGCTCCCTGATTGGAAGCCTGGGCACAAATTAAAATTGCAAGTGGGAACAAAATTAGAGAATTTGACAGTTTTTAATCAAATCCTGGCCATTTTGAGCTGATTCTTATACACATTATTGCTTGGCTTCCTGGATTATTATGATAGCAGTCTGACTTCCTAGAAGTCTGACTTTATTGATGCAGGTTGGCTTTAGGATGGGTTATTGTTAATAAGGGGTTGATTTCTTGGGCCATTTGTTACAGGTTATGGGTTAGAATTATTAGTGTACAACATGTAGTGGCCATTGTAAATTTATGTATGTATGTATGTATTGGGTACTGGAGATTGAACTCAGGGGCACTGCACCACTGAGCCACATCCCCAATGGCCATTGTAAATTTTAAAGTCATGGGAGCCAGCTCAAAGGATTTCCCACAGGTTGAATTTGGGGCAATTTTAGCATCATAAGGAAAATAACAGGCTGATGTTGTGGCTCAGTGATAGAGCACTTGATGCATTGAGTTTGATCTCAGCACCACATTAAAAAAAGGGGGGGGGTGACTACAATTGGTTATAAATACAGAATAAATAGGGCTAGGGATATAGCTCAGTTGGTAGAGTGTTGCCTTGCATGCACAAGGCTGTGGATTCAATCCCCAACACCACAAAAATAAATAAATAAATAAATAAAAAACAAACAGAATAAATAAAAATCTATTACTCTAACCCGGTGTGGTGATACATGCCTGTAATCCCAGCTTTTTGTGAAGCTGAGGCAAAAGGACTTCAAGTTTGAGGTCACCCTGGAATGTTTTTCCCCACAGTTCCGGAGGCTGAAGTCTGAGATTAGGGTGCAGCATGGTCAGGTTCTGATGAGGGCTCTCTTCTGGCTTCCATATGACTGATTTCTCCTATCTTAATTTGGCAGAAAGAGTATGAGAGAACTCTTCGGGTCCCTTTTTATAAGAGCAGTAATCTCATTCATGAGAGCTCCACCCTTATGACCTGATCCTCTCCAAGACCTCCACATTCAAACCCATCACATTGGGGGTTAGGGTTTTCACATAGGAAGTTCAGGGAGGAAACACAAACATTCAGTTATTGTAAGACTTTTTAAAAGAAAAAGAAAAAAAAAAGACAATAGCAATAGTCTAACCTTTGGTATTGACACCCAAGAAATTCAGGCAGACTGGAGATGGTTCCAATTTGGTAGTTGAAGAAGCTGGTAGTGGTTCCAGATACTATCCTGGGTTCAGAGTTGGTGCAACTATGACCATCATGCTTTTCATGAGTCAGTACATTTTCTGAGTCTACTCCTTCCAGCTGGAATACTATTTCTACTCTTCCTTGCCAAGAGAGATACCCTATCCATCATCAGTAATTGCCTTAAGAGAAATTATTTATTTAAGCCAGGCACAGAAAGACAAAACTGCATGTTTTCATTCATGGGGAAACTAAAAAAGATGATCTCTTGCCAGGCACATACCTACTAATCCCAGCTACCCAGGACAGGAGGTTGAGGCAGGAAGATTATGAGTTTGAGGTCAGCCTGGTCAATATACTGAGATACTGTCTCAAAAGTGTTCATCTCTGAAATTATGGCATTTGGCGGTAAATAGATGGAACCTGAGAATATCATGCTAAGTGAAAGTAAGCCAATCCCAAAGTACCAAAGGCAGAATGTTTTCTCTGATATGCGGATGCTAATTCGCAATAAGGGATGGTGGTAGCTGGGAAGAATAGAAGTATTTTGAATTAGAGGGAAGTGAAGGGAGGGTTGGCTGTATGGAAATAGGAGGGATAGTAGAATGAATCAGACATTATTATGCTATATGCATATATGACTACACAACTGGTGTAACTCTACACCACGTACAACCAGAAGTATGAAAAGTTATACTCCATTTACGTGTGATGTGTCAAAATGCATTCTACTGTCATGTATAACTAATTAGAACAAATTTTTAAAAAGAAAAAACTCAATCTCATAGAATTAGAGTATAGTAGTGGTCACTAGAGGTTAAGAATGGGTGGAGAGTTGGGAACATAGAAGGAGACTATATAACAGGCACCAAAATTGGATGGGAGGAATAAGTTCTAGAGGTTTTTTTGTTTTGTTTTGTTTTCTTATTTATTTTCCAGTACTGTGGATAGAGCCTAGGAGGTGTGTGTTAGACAAGCACTCTACCACTGAATCACCAAGTTTTAGTGTTCTATAACATAGTAGGGCAACTGTAATTTACAGCAATTTATTATATATTTTATAAGGAACTAGAATTGAGGAGTTCAATGTTTCCCAACACAAGGAAATGTTTAAGGAGACAGAAATGCTAAGTGCTTTGATATGATCATTACGCATTGTATTAATGTGTTAAATGATCACTCTGTACCACACAAATATGTATGAACATGGTATGTTAATTAAAAGTAAGGATAGGGACATCAACTTTGTGTTAGCTTCTGTCACTGTGACAAATACCTTCAATAAATTAACTTACAGGAGGAAAGGTTTAGTTCAGCTCATGGTTTCAGAGGTTTCAGACAAGGATTACTTGGCCCTATTGCAACACAGAACACCATGGCTAGAGTGCAAGGTGAAGGAAGACTGTTTACCTCTTGGCAGACAGGAAGCAAGAGAGAGAGAGAGAGAGAGGGAGGGAGAGAGAATGTTGTAGGTACAAAATAGGCAAGGCACCGAAGACAGCAGGAAACAGTTTTATTTGGCTGCAGCCAGGTTCAGAGGGTACAGCCTTTGCTGTAATCAATCAATCCCCTGAATCCCAAGTTCAGGGAGTTTCACAGTTTTATACCCAGTGTGTAAGGGGAGGGGCTCAGAAGTTCACAGTCTGCAGAAGTTCACATAAAAGCAGCTTTTGCTTTCACTGTTCTGGGCAGGTTAACTCTTCAAGGACAACACCTGAGAAGGGGAGAGCTTCTTCTCCCCTTTCTTTCCTCCCCCTGCCAGCTGTTACCATGGGCCCATTTGTAACTTATCTTAAAAATGTAGACATCTCTGTGAAGCCCAGCTCAAGGCCAGAGGCCTTGTTTGCACATTTCTTCAAAATATTATACTGGATACATTTGTGAAAAACAAGTAAGGGGGTGTCCAGCACCTGGAGTGCTGGTATCTTCTGGGCCAGTGGCCAAGTAAACAGGGTGACATGAAAATAGGAAGTTTATCTACAGTGGACTCTTTTTCTGACAGTCCTAAAATCAGCCATGGTGAAGAGGGCTTTTCTGTGGAGAAAGGGGGTGCCACTTCAAGAAGAAAAGAGAAGAGAGGAGAGGGAAGAGGAGAGGCTGGGGTCCCAAGTCTCCTTCAAGGGCACAGTTCCAATAACCTAATTTGTTTATACCAGGCCCTACTTCCTAAAGGCTCCACTACTCCCCAATAGACTCAGCTTTCAATACCTGGCCTTCTGGTGATATTCCAGATTTGAACTCTAGCCTCCAACCCCAGGGGAAATCCCTTCATTATGGGAAAAAAAAAAAAAAAGGGTATCCTTTGGAAGTAATTCCCCTATTCTGATCTCTCTAATGTGTTTCCTTGTCATTTGGTCAGTGCAAATAATAGCAGCTTTCTAAAAAGAGTTCAATGTGCCAGGATGACTAAGCACCACTGATCACCTTCCAGCTTTTTCTGGGAGACCAGGGCACATGCTGCAGGAAGGTGTATACCTCTTCTTGCTGATGATGTCTTGACTGAGTTTAATGCACTATCTTCAACCCAAGGTGTGGATTATGGCTGGCATGGGACAGTGTTTTCCTTCCTTTTTCTATTTATTTGGTACTGAGAGTTGAACCCAGGGTGATCTACCACTGAGTCATATCACCAACCTTTTTTAAATTTTGTGACAAGGTCTCATTAGGTGGCACAGGCTGGCCTTGAGCTTGCAATCCTCCTGCCTCGGCCTCCCAAGTCATTGGGATTACAGGCATATGCCCCACTGTGCCTGGCATAGACAGTGTTTCCAACAAGCATGATATTGCACAGAAAAAAATCTTTTTTCAATGCAAAATTATTCTATACATTTTAGGCTACTTAGCATCACTAGACTCCAGAATCACCTCTCAATTCATGTTATAACCAACCATGTCCCCACTTATTTCCCTGATGAGATCCTATGGTCTAAGATAAGATAGGGTATCATGATCTTTTTTAACCAAATAATGTTGCTCACTCTGAGTTGTTTAGTGCCTCACCATTGCTGAGGCTGGCTTTGATCTTGTGATCCTCCTGTCTCAGCCTCCTGAGCTGCTGGGATTACAGGTGTGTGTCATCACACCCAGCCTGCTCTCTCTTCTTCTTCTTCTTCTTTTTTTTTTTAAGAGAGAGAGAGAGAGAGAGAGAGAGAGAGAGAAAGAGAGAGAGAGAATTTTAGGATTTATTTTTTAGTTTTCAGCGGGCACAACATCTTTGTATGTGGTGCTGAGGATCGAACCCAGGCCGCAAGCATGCCAGGCAAGCACGCTACCGCTTGAGCCACATCCCCAGCCCCATTTTTTTTTTTAAAGAGAAAGGGGGGGGGAGGAGGGAGGGAGGGAGAGGCAGTCAGAGTTGAACAATTCTGTCTGGAACCAAAGGAAATTTCCCTGGGCATGTGAGAAAGATTTTCCTCCCTGATAAGAAAGAGGCACTGAGGAGAACTTAATTTTTTCCTGGTCCTTCCTTCTTGTGTCATTTCAGTGATGGCTTGCATTTACATCACATAACATGGAGGCAATGGCGCTTAGAATGCTGAACCAGGTTGGAAAACCCTGGACCCTGCCAGAGGTTGTGAACCTGTAATCCCAGTGACTCAGGAGGCTGAGGCAGGAAGAGAGCAGGGCAGCCTCCACAATTTAGCCAGACCTTGTCTCAAAATAGAAAGTAAAAATGGGGATGTAGCTCAATGGCAAAACATGCCTGAGTTCAATTCCCACAACTAAAAAATAAAATAAAATAAAGCCCCTGGATCCTGGATGATATTAAGCTTCTAACCTCACCTGGTATTTATTTATTTATTTGTTTGTTTATTTATTTATTGTGGTGCTGGGGATTGAACCCAGGGCCTTGTGCATCCGAGGCAAGCATTCTACCAGCTGAGCTATAACCCCAGCCCTGGGCTTTTTATTAAGAAAACAGAATATTCTTATATTTAAAATCACAGCCCATTAGGTGGCCAATTACCCCTAGCCAAACACATTTTAACCTACACAGAGAGGGAGGGTATTTATGTCATACACCAGGAAAACAAAACAGGAAAATGCCAATAAAGCTGGGGTCCATCTCTAAAAGGTTCTGGGACATATGGCTTTATTGTTTAGCAGCCCTCAATGTTTATCAGTATGATGGGACAAAAATTCACTGTTCTCTTACAGCAAGCCAAGCTTAGCCAGACCTTGCCACATTCAAAATTAAGAGTATTGGAGAAATCTCATTTTCAGGACTTTTCAAAATACTATTCCCTCTACCTCATATCCTTTTTTTTTTTTTTAAATATTTATTTATTTAGTTAGTTATTGGCAGACACAACATCTTTGTTTGTATGTGGTGCTGAGGATGGAACCCGGGCCGCAAGCATGACAGGGAGCGCGCTACCACTTGAGCCACATCCCCAGCCCAACCTCATATCCTTGCTAATTCTGTTTAACCGTATGAATAGGACAGATAAAATCTTGTTTGGTTGAACGCTCAGTGAAGTTTTTTCCTAATTTTTGAAAAGGACAGTTCTCTGTTTATCACCGACTGAAGACCACAACCCTGAAGACAGTCAATACAAAAATATGTGCCTTTTGACAAATTGCAAATTGTACCCTTGACAGATAAGAAACATTCTCTGTACTGAATGGCCAAACTGACACCTGCTACAGAAACGTTGGACTCAGAAAACTATACCCTGATATGTGGAGCTTTGACTGCTGAGCTGGAGAAATACTCTCAAACCAAAGTCTCTGCTCTTTCCCATCCCTTGTCTCCACTCCGCCCCCCTCCCCCTCCCATGTTTTGTGGTGCTAGGGATTGAACCCAGGGCCTTGTGCTTGCAAGGAAAACACCCCACCAACTGAGCTATATCCCCAGCCTCATCCCTGTCTCTTAATCCTCTTTGATTGATTGTCTCTTTCTTCCCAAGCTCAAGGAGAGGTATCCTTGAAGTTCCCTTATCTACCCAAAGACCAGATCCACCTAAGAGGAACACGATTGTCCTCAATCTTCTTCCTGAAATTTCATGAACTGAGAAAGACCAAATACATATCACAGAGGAAGAGACTAAAGAGCAAACACCACACCCAGAGCTCAGAGGGAATTTGCCCCAGGTCATTGTCTGTTCTCAGAGCTCATTTCTTCCAGAAGTTAAGTACTACTTTTCAAAAATTGCCTACAGGCTCCCGTCTTTATCCTGTGAAAAATCAAATGGTCCCACCTTTGAGTTTTATATTTTCTATAATTATCATGCTTATGTACAATAATAAATTTGTTATGGGTTGGAGAGTGTAGCTTAGTGGTTAAATGTGCGCTTAGCATTCGTGAGACCCTGGATTCAATTCTCAGCACCAAAAATAAATGTCTTGTTTTTCTCTTGTTAACCTATCTTTCATTATAGGGATGTTTAACATGCTTTACGATGGAAAAACGACTTATTTTCCTTCCTTTTTTCTGCCTATATTAGCTTTCTATGTTTCCCCCCCTATTCTCATCTCTGACCCAATGCTACTGGCCATATCTAGGTCTTTATCTTATCTCATGGACTAAAGCAATAACCTCCCGGTTAATCCTCTCACCCCTGCTTTCCCATCAAGACGATCTTCCCACGTAGCAAGCCCTTTCCAAATACAAGCCCGGGACTTTCACATTCCTGGGAAAATGGAATGGTCAAAATTTCCATGTTCCTCTCACTAAAAATCCTGTGCTTTTTATATAAAACAAATATAAAGAGTGTATAAGGAGTGGGATGCCTACGTTTCTTTCTTGCCCCAATATCCCAGATGCTGGAAATCTGGAAATACCAACAAGCACAGACCAAAAGTCCATAACAACCACAACCTGCTTTTTTTTTTTTCCTTTGATACCAGGGATTGAACTCAGGGGCACTCAACCACCGAGCCACATATCCAGTCCTGAGTTGCTTAGCGCCTGTCCATGGCTGAGGCTGGCTTTGAACTCGCGATCCTCCAGCTTCAGCCTCCCGAGCTGCAATTACAGGCGTGCACCACAGCGCCGGGCAAACCCTGCTCTCTCAAACCAAAGAGCAGGAAGGGGCGCCCTTGTCCGACAGAACGCTCTAGACAATAACTGCTCTGCTCCGAGGATCCTGGAGAAAAACCGGTGCGCACCCGTCCACTCCGGCAAAGGCCTGAGCGGAGACCCGCGGGCGGCGACGTAGTTCATCCAGGGAGACCCCGGTAGCACCGCTGCGCAGCCCGGGCAAGCGGAGCTGCGGGCGTTTTTCCTTCCAGAGCCGAAGCAGGAAGCGCGCGGTGACAGTTCTCGGGGAAAGAGCACCCCCTGGCGACGCGAGGAGAGCAGCACGCCGCGGCGAGGTGGGCTCTCAGACCCCGCGGCAGGAGCGGTGGCGAGGACCCGGGAAGGCCAGCGGCCACTTGGTAGTCTGAATCTGATCAAAGCCAAGCTCATCCCTCGCGGGAGGGGAAAGTCGTGCGAGGAGCCTCGACCAGGGGGGCTAGGGGAACTCTGAAGCCGCTGGGTTTCTGGAGAGGAAAAAGAACAGGGAAATGCAGAGGCAGCAAGAGGGATGAGAGATGAAGTTCCATTATTCCTCGCTATGGGACCTCTGGGGAAGTAACGGCTGGTGACACTCGACCCATGGGAGAGCAGAGGCATTTGACAGCACAGATAAGAAGGTGACGCATGAACTCTGATGAAGACGGGCTGATTCCAGGGCCCATTCTTGAACACGCACGAGTGGTTTTCCACGTGCAAAGACAACCCTCCAGCAACTCAAGGCTACCGCTACTTCATAGAAGGCGACAAAGTACGTTTAATTTCATCAGACTGATGTTCTGAAAAAAGTCACTGTCCCATATTTGGAACATCTTTTTTTTTTTTTTATGCCTTTACACTTTTTCATTGTTGTTATTAGCGATTAAACCCAGGGGTGCTTAACCACTGAGCCCCATCCCCAGCCCTTTTTTTTTTTTTTTTTTTTTTGAGACAAGGCCTCACTGAGTTGCTTAGGGCCTTGCTAAGTTGCTGAAGCCGGCTTTGAACTTGTGATCCTCCTGCCTCAGCCTCCCAAGCCACTGGTGTTACAGGTGTGCACAATTTATGCCCACATACTCTTGAACTGAACATCAAGCCTCTTTCTTTATAGGAGAAACCTTAGACACAGGAGAAATTGGTTTTATTCTTGCTCCCTAGGAAAGAAATGAGAGAGAAAATACTTAATATAGCCAGATGACCTAATAAGTTTGAATAGTGTAGACACGTTTGGGCAGGAGGCAAGCTAAGGGGGCTGTGTGGAAATAATGAGAGGCACAGAGCCTTAATAACAGAAACCAGGCTGCTAAGGCCACATCCAGAACCATGGGAAACTTAGGTGTGTTCCAGGCCAACAAAGATTTGGAGAGGACTATTGCCTGAGCAGGGCCCAGCAGGGACACAGGAGGCAGAGGTATACATATATCAGCTGGTTATGTTCCAAGACAGACCTTAGGAAGAAGTCCAGGACCCAGAGATGGGGATCCAGCATCTAGAGTGTTTGGGAGCCTCAAACTCTGCCAATAGCAAATGAGCAAGATGGATAAATGGCACAAGGTATCCCTGTCCTATATAGGAATCTCACTAGAAGGCAGGGAGAAGAAATGTACATTTAGTGAGTATTTCAAGAATAAAACCTGGGGGCTGGGGATGTGGCTCAAGCGGTAGCGCGCTCGCCTGGCATGCGAGCGGCCCGGGTTCGATCCTCAGCACCACATACAAACAAAGATGTTGTATCCGCTGAGAACTAAAAAATAAATATTCAAAAATTCAAAAAAAAAAAAAAGAATAAAACCTGCCATGGTTTTGTTTTGACCTATTTTTCTAAAATTTACTAGGTGGCTTTGGCCTTGACTTTTGGAAAGCCAGAGTCAAGTGCCCACTGAATGTCATTAGGCCATTCCTGACCTTGGGCTAGGTGGGTTGTTGTGTACCAGCATAGATTATTCCTACATTCAACCCGGGTAACAATGTCAGTTATACAAACGAGACACACCTTCTGGGCACAGTGCAGCATGTCTGCAATCCCAGCAACTTGGAAGCCTGAAGCTTCCAAGGAGGATCACAAATTCAAGGTCAGTCTCACAAATTAGAGAGACCCTGTCTCAAAAAAGATAGAAAGAGAAAATGTTAATAATCTCTCTTGTTTGATATCATTATTTAAATTTTTCAGTGTGTGTTCTGGAGATTGGACTGAGGGCCTTCTACATAAGAGGTATACAAGGTACATCCCCAGCTTTTTTTTTTTTTTTTGAGATAGGATTTTACTAAATTGCCCAAGATGGTCTTGGTCTTGAATTTAAGACCTTCCTGCCTTAGCTTCCTAAGTAGCTGGGATTACAGGTGTGGGCCACCCCATCTGGCATAGTTTGGACCTTGAATGTCTTCAAAGGCCCATGTATTGAAGGCTTGTTACCCAGCCTATGGTGCTCCTGGGGGGTGCCCAGTGGGCACACCTCGCTGGGGGCATGCCTTGTCACCCCCCAGCCTCTTCCTGTTTCTCCCTGAGCTTCCTGACTGCCTCGAGGGGATCAATCTCCTCTGCCACACACTCCTGCCATGATGTTCTTCCTCTCCCCAGGCCTAAAAACAACAGGCCAACCAGCCATGGACTGAAATGTCTGAGCTTTGAGCCAAAATAAATCTTTTCTCCTTTAAAAGTGTTTATCACATGGCAGGAAGCTGAGTAATGCAGTGGTGGTGAACCTCTTTTTCTTGTCGTGTCTTTTCTTTTTTTGCAGGTACACCAATTCTTGCTCTAATTTGTTGTTTTTAACCAACCATCCTTTCTTCGTAATGGATCCTAAGAGCTTGTTTATTCTCCCATAGAGGTTATTTATCTTCTTACTTATTGTAAGCCCCTCAAACCAGCTTCAGGCCATGGCTAATTTGAGACTGAGAAGACTTGAACACAGGGGAACTGGGATATCATCAAATACAATGAGCACTCTGTGCCCTGTGTATCACCACCCAGGCCTGAGGACGCAGCCTGAGCTCCTCTGGTCCTCTGAACCCTCTGTTGTCTCTGGTCTTACTCAACGTGGCCTTCATGGTCTGGCACCCTCTGCTGACTCATTTGACTTGATATTTTGTAACAGTTATACCTCTATGAAAGTGGCTCCTAACCAGGAGGGGTTTGGTCCCCAGGGAACATTTAGCAATTTTGGGAAACATTTTTGGTTGTCACCCTGGAGGTGGGTCAGTGCTACTGGCATCAGATGGGTAGAGGTGAGAGAGGAAAGCTAGAGAGTGCTTTTCTCCTTCACCTCTGCTGAAACCAGCTGAAGTGAGTCTGTCTCTGATCACAGTCAGGTTCATCAGAGACAGGCACCAGAAGGGATTTATTTAGGAAGGCAAAGGAGTACACCTCAAAGAGAAAGAGAGAGAGAGTACAGGCTGTCTCCAGAGAGAGAAGCATTGGTCTGATGTCTGACTATTTACAGAGGGGGCTGAGCTAGAGGTGGAGATGCAACTCATGCCAGTTTTCCCTGTGACTAGCACATTTTAACCACATCATGTCCCTTTCTTGGGTCAAGAAGACTGATGCAAGGGTGTGGGCTGGGTTGCTCACAGTGGCTTGTTTTGCATTTTAACAGTTCAGGGAATTTCCTGCATTTCCACAGTTCATGGGTATTTCTCATATTCCAAAATTTTCATTTTTGGCAGTTCTTTTTTGTTGTTGTTGTTGGTACTGGGGATTGAACTCAGGGTCGTTTTACCACAAGGTCACATCCCCAGCCTTTCTTTTCTTTTTCTTTTTTTTTTGTATTTTTATTTAGAGACAGGGTCTCACTGAGTTGCTAAGTGCCTCACCAAGTTGCTGAGACTGGCTTAGAACTCAAAGCCCTCCTGTCTCAGCCTCCCATGTTGCTGGGATTACAGGCTGCGCCACCATACCTGGTTTGGCAGTTCTCATTTGAGACTCAGTTTATCTTTTTTTTTTTTTTCCTGCTGTATGCAGAAGTCCTATCTCAGGACTGCAGACATAGCAACTACCCAGATTGGGCCCAGGACATCTTGCTCAAAAAATACCAGACATGTCACCTGTACCAAAACTCTGACATGGGTGAAAGACATAAAGTACTTCAAGCCAGGTGCATTGGCATGAAACTGTGGTTCCAGCACTAGGGATACTGAGGCAGGACACCTTGAGCCCCGGAGTTCAAGACCCACCTGGGAAACACAGTAAGACTCTGTCTCAAAACAAAAACAAACAAAAAACTGAAGTGAACTAGGCCAAGCCAGGAAACACCTCTTGTCTTTCAGTCTCTGCCTACGGCTAGAGCTGGTGTCACTAATACCCAGGGCCTAGTGACAACAGAACAAGAGCCAGCTGAGAAAGGCTAGCTGAGTGCAGGTAGAAACCACCAAGCTCTCTGAAGGAACACAGCAGGGAAGGGCAGATGAGTGCAGTGGGGAGTCCCAGGTAGGAAGAAAGTCCTGTGGCTGCAATTAACACAAACGGTGGTTAAAATTTTGATAACCAGGTCAGATTACAGAAATTGCTGACCTGGTGTATTAGTTTGCTTCAGCTGCCATAACAAAATACCACAAAGACGGATGGCTTAAACAACAGATATATTTTCTCATAGTTCTAGGGGCTATGAAGTTCAAGTTCAAGATGTTTGTAGGATTGATTTTTCATCAGGTCTCTCTCCTCAGTCTGCGGATGGTTGCCCCTCGGTCTCTGCATGTCTCTGAGTCTCCTCTTATAAGGTCACCCAATCATGTTGGATTGGGGTTTGTCCATGTGACATCACTTTAACTTACTTACCTCTATAAAGTTTCTGTTTGCAAATAGTCACACTCTGAGATACTGGGTGTTAAACTTCAATATGTTAAATTTCATAGGAATTGGGGAAACAAAGCCTATAAGAACTGAATTCAGGATTGAACTGGTCTGGGGAAAATCTAAGATGTATGTTCAAGAGGAGTTGGAGCGTTCAGGGTCAGTTGTTTTATTGGGGAGAGGGTGTACTGGGGATGGAACTCAGGGGCACTCGACTGCCGCAGCCCGGCTGGCTGGGCAAAATAACGGGGGGGGGGGGGTGTGACTCTAACACTCGACCACTGAGCCACATCCCCAGCCCTATTTTGTATTTTATTTAGAGACAGGGTCTCATTGGGTTGCTTAGTGCCTCGTTTGGCTGAGGCTGGCTTTGAAGTCACGATCCCCGCCACCCCACCCTGTTTCAGTCTCCTTAGCCACTGGGATTACAAGTGTGCACCACCATGCCTGGCTCCAGGGTCAGTTTTGAGATGAAAGAGTTTTATGTTCATTATGGCGAGGATACTCTTCAAACCCAGTGCAAGAGAAATTGATGAGCCGTCTCACTATTAACTGGGGTACTTTGTACTGAACAGAGCTGACTAGTTCTGGAGCTTTGCAAACTTAATTTTTGTTTTTCCTAGTTTTAAGGAAAAGCTGAACCTAAGTACAGCCATTACAGGGAAAAGGAACAAGAGAAACATCAGAGTCACTGGGATTACAGGCATGCACCACCACAGTAGGTAGCAATCATTCTTTTTTTTCAAATTTTAAAATTTGTTTTAATTAGTTATACATTAGTAGAATGCATTTATGTACTTTGATATATCATACATAGATGGGATATAATTTTTCATTTTTCTGAGTGTACCTGTTGCAGAATCATATTGGTCCTGTAGTCACATATATACAGTAATAATGTTTGTTTTATTCTACTATCTTTCCTATCTCACATCCTCTCCCCCTCCCTCCCATCACATCCCTCTGCCTAACCTAAGGTAATTGCTATATTCTTCCCTAGTTCCCTGCCCCCACCTTATTGTGAATTAGCATCCGCATATTAGAGAAAACATTCAGTCTTTGGTTTTGTGGGATTGGCTTATATTGCTTAGCATGATATTCTCCAATTCCAACCATTTACTGGCAAATGCCATAATTTCACTCTTCTTTAAAGCTGAGTAATATTCCATTGAGTATATATACCACATTTTCTTTAGCCATTCATCTATTGAGGGACACCTAGGTTGGTTCCATAGTCTAACTATTGTGAATTGAGCTGCTATAAACATTGATGTGGCTGCATCACTATAGGATGCTGATTTTAAGTCCTTTGGGTATAAACCAAGAAGTGGGATAGCTGGGTCAAATGGTAGTTCCATTCCCAGTTTTCTGAGGAATCTCCATACTGCTTTCCATAGTGGTTGCACCAATTTGCAGTCCCACCAGCAATGAATGAGTGTACCTTTTTCACCACATCCTCGCCAACATTTATTATTGCCTGTATTCTTTTTTTAATATTTTATTTTTTAGTTGGACACAATATCTTTATTTTATTTATTTATTTTTATGTGGTACTGAGGATTGAACCCAGGGCCTTGAATATGCTAGGCAAGCACTCTGCCACTGAGCCACAACCCCAGCCCAAGTTTCCTGTTTTCTTGATGTATTCCCTATCATTCTGACAGGAGTGAGGTGAAATCTTAGTTTTGATTTGCATTTCTCTAATTGCTAAAGATGTTGAACACTTTTTCATATATTTGTTGATCAATTGTATTTCTTCTCTGTGAAGAGGCTATTCAGTGCCTTAGCTCATTTATTGAGTTATTTGTATATATCTAGTAACCATTCTTTAGATTTATAGAACACAGAATATCTGGTGACCTTCACATAGTAACAGAATGTGCCTCAAATAGACCAGTGCATGATTAATGATTTTGGTACCCACTCATCAGTGGTTAAAAACACACTTCCTTAAGTTTTCTGCGTAAGCTCTTCACTTGTGGTTGTTAGCCAGGATGGTCCTTTAGACTGCTGTTTTTCCATTCAGCTTGCTCATCACAGAAACTACCATCGCTTTGCCCCTTGACTAATTGGTTTCCTGTCATGTGAGCAGATCTAGACTTTTATGCAGTAAGTTTCATAATCTAAGCTAATGTCTGCCTATACTTGGGCATAGTGATGTACATGTGTAATCTCAGTGACTCAGGAGGCTGATGCAGGAGGAGCCAAAGTTCAAGGCCAGACTCAGCAACTTAACAGACTCCATCTCAAAATAAAACATTAAAAAAGACTGGGAATGTAGTTCAGTGGTAGAATTCCTCTCAGGTCAATTCCTAGTACCCAAAATTAACTAATTAATTAATTAATTAGTGTCTGTCAAAGGACAAAATCACAATTAAATCTTGATTAGCTTTATTTTTTTTAAAAAATTTATAGATGGACACAATATCTTTATTTTTATTTATGTTTTAATGTGATGCTGTGGATCAAACCCAGTGCCTCACACATGCTAGGCAAGCACTCTACCACTGAGCTACAGTTGAAGCCTTACTGGCTTTATTTATTTTTATTTTAATTTATTATATATGATAGTATGCATTACAATTCATATTACACATATAGAGCACAATTTTTCATATCTCTGGTTGTATACAAAGTAGAGTCACACCATGTCTTCATACATGTAGTTAGGGTAATGATGTCCATCACATTCCACCATCCTTTCTACCCCCATGCCCCCACCCTTCTCCTCCCATCCCTTTTCCCTATCTAGAGTTCGACTAATCTTCCCATGCTCCCCCGCAAACCCATTATGAATCAGCCTCCTTATATTTGTTTTTTTTGGGATTGGCTAACTTCACTTAGCATTATATTCTTCAACTCCATCCATTTACCTGAAAATTCCATGATTTTATTCTCTTTTAATGCTCAATAATATTCCATTATGCACATATACCACATTTTCTTTAGCCATTCCTCTACTGAAGGGCATCTAGGTTGGTTCCACAATTTAGCTATTGTGATTTGTGCTCCTATAAACATTGATGTAGCTGTATCACTTTACTATGCTGTTTTAAGTCCTTTGGATATAGGCTAAGGAGTGGGATAGCTGGGTCAAATGGTGGTTCCATTCCCAGTTTTCCAAGGAATCTCCATACTGCTTTCCATATTGGTCACACCAATTTATAGTCCCACCAGCAATGAATGAGTGTGCCTTTTTCCCCACGTCCTTGCCAACACTTATTGTTATTTGTATTATCAATAGCTGCCATTCTGACTAGAGTGAGAGGAAATCTTAGAGTAGTTTTGATTTGCATTTCTTTAATTGCTAGAGATGTTGAATATTTTTTTATATATTTGTTGACTGATCATATATCATCTTCTGAGAAGTGTCTGTTCAGTTCCTTGGCCCATATATTGATTGGGTTATTTGTTTTTTTTGGTGTTAAGATTTTTGAGTTCTTTATATATCTAGAGATTAGTGCTCTGTCTGATGTGTGTTTGGTAAAAATTTGCTCCCAAAATGTAGGGTCTCTATTCACCTGATTGTTTATTTTGCTGAGAAGCTTTTTAGTTTGAATCCATCCCATTTATTAATTCTTGAACTATAGGAGTCTTATTAAGGAAGCCAGGGCCTAATCTGACATGATGGAGATATGCGCCTATTTTTTCTTCTATTAGATGCAGTGTCTCTGGTTTAATTCCAAGGTCCTTGATCTACTTTGAGTTTTGTGCATGGTGAGACATAAGAGTTTAATTTCATTTTGTTGTATATGGATTTCCAGTTTTCCCAGCACCATTTGTTGAAGAGTCTATCTTCTCTCCAATGTATGTTTTTGGTACCTTTGTCTAATATAAGATAACTGCAATTATGTGGGTTAGTCTGTCCTCTATTCTGTACCATTGGTCAACCAGTCTATTTTGGTGCCAATACCGTGTTGTTTTTGTTACTATTGCTCTGCAGTTTAAGGTCTGGTATAGTGATGTCACCTGCTTCACTCTTCTTGCTAAGGATTGCTTTAGCTATTCTGGGTCTCTTATTTTTCCAGATGAATTTCATGACTGCCTTTTCTATTTCTATGAGGAATGTCATTAGGATTTTGATTGGAATTGCATTAAATCTGTAGAGTGCTTTTGACAGAATGGTCATTTTGACAATATTAATTCTGCCTATCCAAGAACAAGGTAGATCTTTCTATCTTCTGAGGTCTTCTTTAATTTCTTTCTTTAGCTCTCTGTAGTTTTCATTGTAGAGGTCTTTCACCTCTTTCATTGGGTTAATTCCCAAGTTTTTTTTTTGTTGTTGTTGTTGTTGTTTTTGTTGAGGGTATTGTAAATGGGGTACTTTTCCTCATTTCCCTTTCAGATGATTTGTCACTGATCACAGAAATGCTGACTAGCGTTATTTTTTTATTCCAGAATTGGGCAACATTTCACTCCACAAAACAGAATGAGTATTATGATAGGTTGAACAAAGAAGGTTGGATTTATAGAGAGTGAAAAATTGAAGAACGCAGAAACAAAAAAAAAAAAATGGATTGATCATTTCAAAGTTACTTTCCTTGGAAAGCAGGAAAGAGACAAAAACAATAGAAAAATAAATGATTGGTTAATATCAGACTAATTTTTGTGGACTAAAGATTAACTTCATTATCAATCCAGTCTGCTTGGGAAATCTGGATGGTTTCTATCTGATTCTGATTCTTCAGCAGGTCAGATAAAGAGTTTGCTTTACTTTTTGCTGAGAGCCATAGCTAAGTAGGTATGACACGTGGCAATTTCCTTGTCAGCCTACCCCATGTTGCTTAGAGGAAGGACTCTCCATTGTGGACCCAGGTCATTTGCAGTAACTTTGCATGAAAGGTGACCTTGCTCAAGGACCAGGGCGGATCCGGGTTTAGGGTGGATCAGGGTTTAGGGCGGATCAGGGTTTAGGGCAGTTCCAGGTTTAAGGTGATTCCTGCTAGGAATAGGGCGTATCCTGCTGCCTCAGGCGCCTTGAGTTCCCGTTGAGTTCTCACGGGATTCAGAGAGTATTTGGGATTCAGAGCCCGGTGGAGAGGGTGGATTTTGCCCAGAACGTGCGTGTACAGTGCCGGTGACAGTTCGGGAATAAAGAATTGCTGTTTGAATCTACAAGGCTGTGAGTGGCTCGTGATTTTGTGCCCAGCCAGACTGCGGCATTTGGTGGCCTGTACGCGGAACGTCTGAAACTTGGAGGTAAGTGAAATTGCTCGCCCCTGAGGGAAGGCGAGAGAATGGGTGACCATTTCAAAAAACAATGTGTTCTTGTTTTGATTTATTTTGTTTTTGTTTCAAGCTGCCTATCCCTAGAAATTTCTCAGGCAAACTGGGAAAAATGGTTGGCTAAAGGTTTGAAGTTTGTCGGTCCTGAGGAAGAGAAAATTGATACAACGATTTTTTATTCCGTTTTTGTTTCATTCAGTTTCAGTTTTGTTTTGTGTTATCTTTCTGGGTTGCATTATCTTTATAGTAGATTAGAAATTAGTAAAAAACAAACCGAAAAGGTGTTAAGTAAATTGTTAGAGGTTCAGACCATGGAGAAAGACATTTTAGATCAAGCAAAAGAGAAGGTCTCTTGAGCTAGTCAGACAGAGGAAGAAAATTTAAAGGAAAAGGGGTTATTAGGAAAAAGGCTACAACAGGAGGCTGTTACTAACTCCGTTTTATCACCAGAGGGCGTAATTCAACCAACAGCCCCACCTATGGAGACAGCTGAGTGGCCCTCAAACCCCGTAGTTGATAAATGGGATCCTGAGACAGGACCTCAAAGATTAGCATGCCCTGTACTTGAACAGGTAGGAGGGCAGCGAATTCACCGTGCTTTAGATTTTAAAACAGTGAAGCAGTTAAAGGAGGCTGTAACAACCTATGGTCCCCAAGCACCCTTCACGGTAAGCATGGTCGAGTCCATTACCAACTTGGACATGACGCCAGCAGATTGGGCTAGCATGTGTAAATCTGTGCTAAGTGGAGGACAATATTTGTTATGGAAGGTTGCCAATGAGGAATTTTGCACGGAGACAGCTAGGCGAAATGCAGCAGCCGGTTACCCTCAAAGAAATCTAGATATGTTGTTAGGAAAAGGACCTTATGAGGGTCAACGGCAACAAATTGAATATGATCCTGCTATATATGCACAAATTGCTGCAGACACAGTTAGGGCATGGAAGACTTTACAAGGACATGGAGATTTACAAGGTCAGCTATCTAAGGTAATACAGAGAACTAATGAACCTTACGCTGAATTTGTAGATAGGCTTATTCAAACAGCTTCCAGAATTTTGGGGGATACAGAACAGGCAATGCCATTAATAAAACAACTGGCTTATGACCAAGCAAATCGTTGCTGCAGAGAGGTCATTAGACCATGGAGACATGAAGATTTAAACACATATTTTAAATTATGTAGAGACATTAATGAACAAGGGCAAGTCTTGGCAGCTGCAGTACAACAGGCTTTAGATGCCAGGCCAAAAACATACTACAATTGTGAACAAACAGGACATTTTAAAAGGAGTTTCCCCATAGGAGGAGGGTTTAACAAAAGTAGGTATCAAAGGAATAGAATATCGGGTATTTGCCCACGATGCGGTAGAGGGAGACATTGGGCTAATGAATGCCGTTCTCAAACCACCATAGAGGGTACTCTCTTATCAAAAAACGGACAAGGACCAGGTATTTACCCACGATATCGTGGAGAAAGGCATCAGGCTCCATCGCCAAAAAACGGACAGGGGGGCCCAATGCTCCGGGGCCCACAACCACAAATATACGGGGCAGTGGAGGAGTCCAGCAACACCATCAGGGTAGTGCCCAGGACACATTGTCCATTAAATCCCTCATCAGACAAACCTGAGGGAGCGCAGGGTTGGACATCTGCGCCTCTGCCAGAGCAGTACTAACTCCAGAGATGGGAGTTCAAATCATTCCCATAGGAGTAAAAGGACCTCTTCCCCAAGGAACAGTAGGCTTATTATTGGGATGTAGTTCATCTACACTAAAAGGACTTATGATAATTCCTGGGGTAATTGATCCCGATTATGTAGGTGAAATAAAAATTATAGCTAGTTCTCCAAGAGGTATATCAGTAATTTCACCAGGAGATAGAATAGCACAGTTGTTAATAATACCCAGCTTACATAATAAATTTTCTAGTCGTAGTGTAGAAAGAGGTTCCAGGGGATTAGTCTCCACAGGTGTAGATTGGGCTATGCTGTCTTTAAATTTAGATTCTCGCCCAATGCTAAAACTAAATATTCAAGGACATGAGTTTAATGGGCTACTGGACACAGGTGCTGGCCTTAGCATCATATCTCGTCAAGAATGGCCAAAACATTGGCCATTACAATAAGCCACTCAAACGCTTCTAGGAGTGGCGACTAATCCCCATAGAAGTGCAATGATATTAGATTGGAAGGATCCTGAAGGATGTGAAGTAACTATACAGCCATATGTTTTGGATCATCTTCCTATAAATTTATGGGGACGAGATGTCCTAGATCAATTAGGTTTGACGTTAACAAATAACATCAATACTAATGCGCCCACTACTAGGGCTAGACAAGGTTTTAGGAAAGAAAAAAGATTAGGAGAACAAGAACAAGGTATAGCAGCACCAATACAAATAGATCAAGGAACAGATAGACATGGGTTGGATTTTCAGAAAGGGCCACTGAGACAATCAAAATTACTTGGAAATCAGAAAGACCAGTGTGGGTTCCTCAGTGGCCCCTGACTAAAGAAAAGATACAAGTAGCCCATGATCTGGTCAAACAACAATTAGCAGAGGGACATAAACAACCTTCTGTATCTCCCCACAATACTCCCATTTTTGTCATCAAAAAGAAATCTGGTAAATGGAGATTATTGCAAGATTTAAGAGCCATTAATTAATAATGAGATGGTTATTATGGGACCTGCTCAATCAGGGATTCCTCAATTGTCTGCTTTGCCAAAAACCTGGCATGTTTTAGCTATAGATATTAAAGATTGTTTTTTTTTTCGATTCCAATTCATCCCGAGGATAGTCCACGTTTTGCATTTACTATCCCTGCATTAAATCATGAAGGTCCTGATCAGAGATATGAATGGAAAGTACTCCCTCAAGGGATGGCTAACAGTCTAACTATGTGTCAAATCTATGTTAACAAAGCAATCCAGCCACTTAGAAATCAAAATCCTGAACTACAAATATTTCACTATATGGATGATGTATTATTGGCACATAAAGATAAAAACATATTGCTGGAATGTTATGCCACACTTACAAACTTATTAAAAATTATAATCTAGAGATAGCAATAGATAAAGTACAATTAAATTTTCCAATTAATTATTTAGGAGTTCTATTATCCTCAACCATGGTCCGTCCACCCAAAATTAAAATACGAGAAGATCAATTCAAATCACTTAACGACTTTCAAAAGTTATTGGGAGACAAATTGGATAAGGCCTTATCTAGGCATACCAACAGGAGAGTTGGGACCTTTATTTGATATTCTAAAAGGTCCATCAGATCCAAATTCACCCCGCATGTTAACTCCTAAAACAAGAAAGGCATTAAAAATTATTGAAACATATATGGAAAATATGCATTTGGATAGAATTGGTATAAGTTTGCCTTTATTATTTATTGTACTACCAACAAAAAATATTCCTACAGGAGTATTTTGGCAAGAAGGTCCATTATTGTGGATACATTTATCTTATTCTCCTAACACTATTCTTACTAGGTATCCTGAGGCTGTAGGACAATTAATACTCAAAGGAATAAAAGCAGTGAAGGGAGTGTTTGGAATTTCTCCCAATAAAATTATTACTCCATATACTATGGATCAAATTGATGAGTTAGCTAATGAGTTAAATACTTGGGCAATAATCATGTGTAAATCTAACGTTACATTTGATAATCACTTACCATCTAATCCTTTGTTGTCTTTTTGGTCTAAGCATCCTGTAGTTTTTCCAAAAATGACAAGAAAAACCCCTATCATGAATGCTCCAAATATATTCACTGATGGGTCAAATAATGGTACAGCAGCAATAGTTACACCTGATCAAACTTTTACATTTTTAGTACCCAAACAATCAGCTCAAAAAGTAGAGCTTAATGCAGTTTTACAAGCTTTTGTGATGTTTAAAGATTCTGTATTTAATTTATTTTCCGATAGTCAGCATATAGTTAATGCTATAGTATCCCTTGAAGATGCTGGTAGGATTTCTCCTTCCTCTACTGTTTTCTCTTTGTTTTCCACTATACAAAGTCTAATCTGGGACAGAAAAAATCCATTCTTTATAGGACATATCAGGGCACATACAGGATTGCCTGGAGCCCTTAGTTTGGGCAATGATTTAGCAGATAAAACTACACATGACATACATATTTTCTCTACACTAGAAGAAGCTACAAATTTTCATAAAAGATTCCATGTTAATGCTAATACTTTACAAAAGCGTTTTAAAATAACTAAGGAACAAGCCAGACATATAATAAAACAATGTCAAGATTGTGTGACCTTTTTACCACAAGCTAATCTTGGAGTCAATCCTAGAGGACTGATACCTAACCATATTTGGCAGATGGACGTCACACACTTGCCAGAATTTGGAAAATTAAAATATTTACATGTTACAGTTGATACTTCTTCCGGATTTTTGATGGGCTCCCTTCATGCTGGAGAAAAAATTAAAGATGTTATAGCTCATTGCTTACAAAATTTTGCCACTGTGGGCGTTCCTAAACAGTTAAAAACAGATAATGGTCCTGGTTATACTTCTACCTCTTTTAAACAATTTTGCTCATCATTTGGCATTACTCATATAACAGGAATCCCATACAATCCACAGGGACAAGGCATAGTTGAAAGAGCTCATCAAACTATTAAAACGTACTTATTAAAGCAAAAAGAGGGAATTGGAAAGGGGTATATATCCCCCAAAGATAAACTTAAAATAACGCTTTTTACTCTAAACTATTTAAATTTGGATTCATCAGGGCTTAGTGCTGCGGAAAGACATATGTATCAAAAAAATGTACATAAGCCTAAGGTACTTTGGAAAGATATTCTAACAGGACAATGGAAAGGTCCTGACCCAGTGATTGTCTGGAGTCGGGGTTCTGTTTGTGTGTTTCCACAGGAAGAACAGCAACCGATTTGGATTCCAGAGAGACTAACCAAAGCAATTTCTACAGACCAAAAAGAACATGATTTGACTCAAATCCATAACAGCTGATATCCAGAGCTCCAGCTTGGCTATTCTTACATCTACAACAGTGATTAACCAGGATGCTTTTTTCAACATCTATTTTATTATTGCCTTTTCCCACATCATAAATTTCTATTTTATTTTTTGAGCTCATACAAACCTAGGTTAATGTTTTTCTGATCAGTTTTATTTTTTGACTGTGGAGTTTTTAAACATTGCAATGGAGATTTCACCTAGGTAAAGCTACAAGGCCTTTACTATTGTCTTATGTGTTGTACGTTTGTGTGCATTCTTGTGTTTTGTGTTGTATGTCTGTGCGTATGTCCATATTTCATATATTAGGAGCGCTCATGAAAAAATGGATCCGAATTATTATTATTTTTTTATTCACGTGATTTAAATGGTTTAATTTAAATTAGGTAAACAGCTGTTAAGGATTGTTTTTAAAGGAGGTTAACAGATCTGTTTGTTTACTTTCACCTTTCCTTTTCATTATATTTAATAATTCTTTTCAGGATAATGTCTCTTTAGCATCATTGCCAGAATTCCTATCTTCATCCCAGTGCTGGTGAAGACAAAGATAAAACCAAACTATAGCTTCTATGATAGCTATCACAGTAAACTGTATAAACTGATGCATCAAAGAATTTAACTCAACAAGTAATGCTCAATCAAGGAGCTGACTTACTTTGGGAGGAAACGGACATATTGATAGATTCCTCCACTTTGAACTGCTTGCAGAACTTGCCTGGACTATGTATCACTTGCATACATTGTGAACTATCGTTTGGTGCAGCGAATTGTGGTAGTGCTGGCATATCTTTGCTGATGGTGTCACCATTGATGCAATTTTTCCAAAGGAGCCGTCAATTGGCTTGGTGTCGTGGCATTTCTGTATCCTCCTCCCTTCTGCTAGTGATGGTCTAAAATTTGGGGGCCAACAGAGTTGAGGCAAAGAACCTCACCCCCCCCCCCCACTGGTGCATAGGCCTATTCACAAGTATGGCTGTATGCTGGACCGGTAGTCAGTTGACGGGTATGATCCAATTGCAGTGGTATCAACCTAAGACAGGAGGCTGACACCTAGAGGTCAGTTCCTCCCATGACGGGTAAGAACCATATGTTGAATTGGACAACCTACCAGGCACGGTCCCTAAGTCACATTGCTTGTCGTTTAATTAATCAGAAGGGGGGAGATGCTGAGAGCCATAGCTAAGTAGGTACGACACATGGCAATTTCCTTGTCAGCCTACCCCATGTTGCTTAGAGGAAGGACTCTCCATTGTGGACCCAGGTCATTTGCAGTAACTTTGCATGAAAGGTGACCTTGCTCAAGGACCAGGGCGGATCTGGGTTTAGGGTGGATCAGGGTTTAGGGTGGATCAGGGTTTAGGGCGGATCAGGGTTTAGGGCGATCCGGGTTTAAGGTGATTCCTGCTAGGAATAGGGCGTATCCTGCTGCCTCAGGCGCCTTGAGTTCCTGTTGAGTTCTCGCGGGATTCAGAGAGTATTTGGGATTCAGAGCCCGGTGGAGAGGGTGGATTTTGCCCAGAACGTGCGTGTAGAGTGCCGGTGACAGTTCGGGAATAAAGAATTGCTTTTTGAATCTACAAGGCTGTGAGTGGCTTGTGATTTTGTGCCCAGCCAGACTGTGGCAACTTTTGGTGACATGGAATTTCAGCAAAGTTGATTCCATTTTAATTTTCAGCCTATGGGGCCCAATGCAGGAACTCAGTTCAAAACAATGCCCTCCTGTGACTTTTACTTAATTTATGGAACACTCTCAGTCTTACTTTACATGAGTTTATAAATTTCTTAAAACTGAGTCTTTGCTTGATAGGCTACAACCTTCTACTGGCATTTACTAAAACAAAGGTTCATAATTGTAAATACACATCTTTTGCAGCTCAGAAGCTTCTCTGAAGGACCTGAGAGCCATTCTCAGGAATGGGACAACAGAATCCTAACCTTGACAATGGCCAGTCATCAAACACAAATGGCCTAGTCTCACTTACACTTATCAACCCTTTGTACTTTTTACTTCTCTGACTCTGAGACCCCTCCCTCTGGCTACTTGCTTTTAGTAGGCTTTAAATTGCTGATTTTGGAGGCTACACAGCTGTCCTTCAAAATAATATTACATTATTAGTCCCCCACTATCTTTACTGTGGTATGGGTTATGAAGATGTTTGCCTAAGTTACGTTTCAGGGACCTGAGGGCCATTTTTGGGGAAACCACCAACTCTTCACTTGGGCCTATGCAGGTATCCAATAGGTGAGCTTTTGACATCAGGAGGCTGAAAACGCCCTCATCTCATGCTCACACTGCCATTTTCTGAACACGTACCCCATGAAGAGCCACGAAGGCTGATTATGTTTCAGCAGATCACTGATTACTTCCCTTCCAATCTCATTTTCCCATGCCTGAAATTACCCTGCTTCTTTATCCCATAAACATCCCCAAACATTGGCATCAGAGAGGTGGATTTGAAACTGGGGTCTCCTGTCACCTCACACCTGTGCACCTCAGAAATATTCTTCTCAGTGATAAAATTTGTTTCAGTGATAGACACACTGCAGTGGGCAAAACAGGCGACATTCTCACCAAAGGGCCTCGTAGATATAAGCTGGCACTAGAGTAGGGTGATTCGAGCCAGGATGGTAGCATCTGGGATGAAACAGTTTCCCACAAATGCTCTGACTTTCATACAGTTCCCAGTGGACTTCATTCTGGCACAGAACCTCAGTGGTACACAAGGCTATGCCTCCTGTGTGTTGATGGAGATATAGCCAGTCAAGATCCTTATGCCTGGTCACTGTCCTTCATTCTCTGGGCCACTTTTGAGTAATTTGGTAGCTCTTGAGAGTTGTTCTTAGAACTATGCTGAGCTGGGTTTCATGGTACATCCCTATAATCCCAGAGACTTGGGAGGTTGAGGCAGGAGGTTTGCAGGTTTGAGGCCAGCCTCAGCAATTTAGTGAAAGCCTACGGAACTTAGTGAGACCCTCTCTGAAAATAAAAAATAAAAAGAGCTGGGGACGTAGCTTAGTGGTTAAGTAACCCCTTGGGTTCAATTCCCAGTATCAAAAAACAAACAAACAAACTTGAACCCTACACATACAAGACAGGGTTGAGTTCAATGTTGGAGGGCATTAGATCTGTTCCACAACCCCCATATGCAGATCACAGATTTGGCAGAAACAATACTGGCAACTGAATAGCAACACTGCTGTATAAGTATCTCCTTTTTCCTTTTTCTTGTTCTGGGGATTAAACCCAGGTGTGCTGAACTCTATCTCCAGTCCTTTTGATTTTCAAATAGGGTCTCACCAAGTTGCCAAAGCTGGCCTCAAATTTTCTTTTTCTTTTTTAAAATATTTTTTTTGGTTGTAGATGGTCACAACACCTTTATTTATTTATTTTTATGTGGTGCTGAGGATGGAACCCAGTGCCTCACAAGTGCGAAGCAAGTGCTCTCTACCACTGAGCTACAACCCCAGCTCTGGCCTCAAATTTTCAATCATCTTGCTGGGATTACGGGCATGTACCACTGCACCCAGCTGTGTCTTCTTATCCAACTGAGCATATAATTTTTTCTTTTGTTTTAATTGGTGTGTTTTAATTATACACAATAGTGGGGCTCATTATGGCATATTTGCACATGTACATAACACAGTTTGGTCAATTTCATTCACACATAACTGTTTGTGAGTCAGTAACTTCACTAGTTCCTTTAAGCAAATACAGCTTTACTTCATAAAAAAATTTTGAAATTTCATCAGCTGGAAAGAACTTCAGTACAAACAGAGGATGCATTTTTAAACTCAAGTTGTTGTCATGGCAATCACTTCCCGGAACAGGATTACTATCCCATTAGAGAGCTTTCTCCAATGTCGAAACTGAGGTTTGGGGAATTTCAGCAGTCAGGATTTCCACATTCAGGATTATAATCTTTCAAAATAGTGATTTCAGGATTTTATACCTTAGGGATTGCAACATTCAGGATTTTGGTGTTCGGGATTATGATCAACACTGGATACAAGACCTTCTCACTTAGATTCCTGTGTGGTAAGATCTGTGACACACCAAAGTAAAAGAAGGCATAAAAGAAAAACAAGAGAATCTACCTAAGATGATTCTATTAATGATAGTGTTTATGTCTAAGTGTGTGGAAATAAAGTTATAGAAGGATTTGTAACAAAAACTGTCATTTTCTAATTCACTATTTGTTATTCCTTTAGATACAGAATTCCACATTTTTTCAAACTGAAAATGTGCACAGCAAAATCATTACATTTACCAGCTTTCCTTCTGGATAACTGTAGCTTTTTATGTAAATTTTGACCAGTGATGTCTTGAGTAGAATTTGTTACGTGAATCTCCCACAGAGGATCCTTAAAAGGAGACAAATGGAACCCAACCTTTTATTCTTTCCCCTTCCTGGAAACGTAATAACACGGCTGGTACTTTAGAAGTTTTAACAGATCATGAGGCAGCTATGGGGATAGAGGAGTTTGTATCTTTTCTTTTTGATTTTTTTTTTTAAGTCTTTTTGGTCCTGGTGATTGAACCTGTGGGGGCTTTCACCACTGATACACACACCCAGTCCCCCATCTTTTTTTTTTTTTTTTTTGTGGTGCTGGGGATTAAACCCAATGTCTTGTGCATGTGAGGCAAGCACTCTACCAACTGAGCTATTCCCCAGCCCCCACAGCCAGCCCATTTTATTCTGAGACAGTCTCACTAAGTTGCCCAGGCTGGCCTTAAACTTGAGATCCTCCAGCCTTAGCCTCCTGAGTTGCTGGGATTTCAGGTGTGTGTCATTACACCTAGTGAGCTTGTATCCTTGATGACATCACTGAACTGTCTACCCCAGACCTTGTATACGTGAGGGAATATACTCTTTTGTGTTTAAGACACTGCAACTGGCTGTCACTGGGATGTGAATGCAATTTACAGCTGGCTTAAAATTTCATCTCAACCCACACTGGTTGCCTGCTCCCATCAATACATATACTATAGGGGTCTCACAATGGCTGTGAAGTAGCCTGAGGAAGTTTCTCTGAGGGAAGTGCATACTCATGATGACCTGATGTTGCAGAGGATGTCATGAGCTGCCTGGAGTAAGAGCACAGAACCCAGTCAACAGTCATGTAACTCCCTGGGCCATTTGAATGGGGTATGTGTGTGGGGGTACTCCTTTCAGTGGCCATCTAAAAAAGAAAAAGAAGCCTTTTTATTAGGTGTGGTATACAAAGATGACAATCAACTTCTCTTTATCTCCCACCCCCAACCACCTTGGTCTCAGTGCTTGGTGTTCCAGAGGTTGGCGTGGTCTTCTGAAAGGATGGAGCTGAGGCAGTTAATTATGTTAGATATACTTCTTTTTGCTGTTGTCACTCCCCCTGTCCCCAACATTTGTTGCTTGTTCAAAAGGACATATCCTAGGAGTCAGTTAGTCTCAAAGTAGCATATCTCTACAGACAAGAAGTGCACAAATATAGCCTGACCACTCTCTCCTTGTGTGACATTCTGTTCTGACTAGATCAAGCCCCTTCATTACAGTGCCCAACCCATCACTGAATTCTGTTGTTTCACCCTTCAAAATGTTGTTTCTCCCCAAAGTTCCCATAGCTAGTACTCTAAAAATGGATCCTAGTACTTCTTTCTGGGATTAACACAACAGCTTTCTAACTAGCCTGGCCCTCATATCAATGCCAGACTGCCTTGCCTGAAAAACTACTTTCGATGTCTTACCTCAGCTAACAGATGTCTCAGCTTCCCTTTACCAATCTTATAAAATCCATGCTCTTCTGGGTTTTAGAGAAAATCCATAATGAGGGCCCAACCTGAATTTCCTCCTTCACCCCAACATATGCCCTGAGTTTCATTTTCCTGCCATCTGTAAACAACCTCAGCCCTTCCTGGAAGTTCCTCTTTGCCTGACGGGAAACCTAGTCATCCTTAGGCTGCAAAGGGTGTGGAAGAAAACAACAGAAACTCTGCTCCACACTCACCTTTTTTTTTTGAGAGGGGTCTGGCTGTGTTGCCTAGGCTGGTCTCCAAACTTGTGGAGTCAAGTGATCCTCCCATCTCAGCTACTGTGTAGCTGGGACTATAGCCAGCGTCATCACTCCTAGCTTTGCTTCTTTTGATATTATTCTATTCAGTAAAGACCCAAATCATGTCAAAGACAGCTTAGTGTTTTCCTAATTAACACAATTGAGGATATTTTTAAATTGTTGAGAAAACGTTTGATACAACTTATTGGACTATAAAGCAGCATAGGAAAGATTTCCCTGTTGTCCATCTTTTATATTCTCCTGGGCAGTTGGTTCATAGAAGTCACTCTGAACAAATACATACAGCTTGACTGACTGGGCTGAGTAGTCATGAAGTATAAACTTCTGTGTTTTGGGTTCTAATTCCAACATTTTTTTTTTTTTTTTTGTAGTGGGGATTGAACCCAGGGATGCTCTACCACTAAGCTACATCCCCAGTCCTTTTTGTTTTGTATTTTGAGATACAGTCTCACTAGATTTCTCAGGCTGGGCGATTTGTGATCCACCTGCTTCAACCTCCAGAGGCCCTGGGATTAATGGCATTCTCCACCTTGTTGCCTCTAATCCCCGACTCTTACCTTATAAACCGTGGGACCACTACAAACTGCTTAATCTCAGTGACAATATTTCATTGTCGCCTGGAGTCGACAACATATACATTTACAGAGATAAATGCATGTAAATCTTGCAGTGCAGTCCATGGTAGACGTTCATAGCAGCACTACTGTTAGACAGCCAGCGGGATGGGGCTGGCCTGGCTTCTGGCCTGGTGAAGGCCTCAAGGCCAGTTTACTGGCAAAGCAAGGTCACTTAGGGCACCTGGCAAGAAGACAAAACATGAGGGCACTGTCCCTTCACCCTCCACTAACACGCTGGCTGCCTTCCAAGGGACGGTCCCTGGGGCCCTTAGGGAGAGAAAAAGTCCCCAAACCTTCCCGGGGCGGCTTCCAGAACCCGTGCGGCAGCAGCAGTACCACCGCGGCCTAGAGGGGGAGGGCTGCAGCGGGCCTCGCAGGCCCCGCCTTCGGAGGGGCGGAGACGAGGGCGGGCCTGCGGGCCATACCAATTCTACACCGGGGGGGGGAGACGTGCGACTTCCTCTCGCTACACGTCACGGAGCGCAGGCAGATAGACAGCGGGGTGGTCACGACCGAGGAAAAGCTTGCCGCTCCCTCTTCCAGCCTCCTGGACGCAGGGTGTGAGGCCTGCGCGGGATGACGGGTCTCCGGCCGCCCTGGGTTCCCCCCGCGTTCCTCCTGTGGTGGACGCGGCCGGAGGGGGCGGGGCCCAGGCGGCGAAGGTCCTTATGTGCTGCCCGGGACCCCGCAGGCAAACGCTCGCTGGTCTGGTTCGGCGTTGCGTCTGAGAGGCTCTAAGTCGGCGGCCGACGGCGGAGAGCGCTATGTTGTGCCGGGCAGCGTGCAGGTGAGACGCGGGTTCCGGGGTCCGGGGCGCTCCGCCGGGGGCGGCAGGTGTCCGGTGCGCGCGTCGCTAGGCGGGCGCGGGGCGGGCCGCACGTGACCCGGGTGCCCTCTGTCTTCCAGTGCGGGCTCGAGGCTGGCCCCGGCCCTGGGGGCTCTGGGCTGCCGGCAGAAGCACAGCCTCCCCGACCTGCCTTACGACTACGGCGCCCTGGAGCCGCACATCAACGCCCAGATCATGGAGCTGCACCACAGCAAGCACCACGCGGCCTACGTGAACAACCTGAACGTCACGGAGGACAAGTACCGGGAGGCGCTGGCCAAGGGTGGGTGCCGGCGCCGCAGCCCCGCGCCGTCTCCGCACGGAGACCCCCCGCGTTCGCCCCGCACGAGGGCCGCCCCCAAATAATGATCCTCCCCATTGTAGAAGAGTGTCTTGTGTCTTGACTGGTTTGTTTAAACTTTTCTTACCGTCCCAGAAAACAGAATCCCACGAAGGAAGTTGTGAGTTTGACTGTGTTAAGCCCTTTTTTGTTACCCATATTGGTGAGTTGTAAAGGAAGCTCTAGCGGCTGTTTGCATGTAAGCATTTAAAATTTGCACTCGTTATGTAATGTGCTCTTGGAAATGTTTGGTCTCTCAGGTAGGTTTGCCAATCATTAGCAGGAGGTCCGAGGGCACCCATACACTTGTGGCCCAGATGCAAGTTCTCTTGAGTGTTGGGGTCAGTCCTGAAAGGTGGGCTGGGGCTTTGCTGTCCCCACTTCCTCTCTGTGTCTGGGCCTCAAGTGGAGGAGGACAACCTCTCTCTGCCTCCTTTTTCAAGTGTATTGTAGCGTTAAGCAAGCAGTGTCAGGTGTGGTCCCTCTGATAGTGGGAGAAGGAAGGAGACTGCTAGGTGATAGGAACAGTGGTCCTTGACATCTTCTTGGAACTTCCTGAGAGTCCAATCTACGACTGGGAGATTCCTTGTATTCTGAGCTGCCCTGCACTGTGAAACTTGATTTACTTTATACGGGAGACAAGAGGCAGGAGTCAGCATTATGATGTTCATTACCAAAAAGCACTTAACCTGGTTGTGAGACAGGTCAGGCCCCTGTGGACTTGGTTTCTGTATTTGATTTAGGGGCACAAGAAAAATAGTCATTCTGATTTAGAAAATTTGTAAATTGGATTAAAATATAATATGGAGTTAACTTTTATTTTGGTACCAGGAATTGAACCCAGGGATGCTTAACCACTGAGCCACATCCCCAGCTCTTTTAATTTTTCACTTTGAGACAAGGTCTTACTAAGTTGTTTAGGGCTTCATTAAGTTGCTGAGGCTGGCTTTGAACTTGTAATCCTCCTGTCTCAGCCTCCTAGGCTTCATTAAGTTGCTGAGGCTGACTTTGAACTTGTAATCCTCCTGTCTCAGCCTCCTAAATCACTGGGATTATAGGCACCTGGTTGTTGTTTTTCTTTTCTTTTTACGTGCTGAGTTGATAAAAGCAGTAGTATGTGGATTTTTGTGTTTATGGCTCTGAAGGTGTATATGGGAATATCGTTTTAATATCTCTGTAAATAATATTTTGTGCTCCTTCCATTAGTTTGCACAACTGAAAAATAATTGATAGTTGTTTTCAGACTATATTGCTTGATAAACTACACAGTAAAGAAAATTTCCTTTTTTTCAAAAAAGTGTTTTTGTTGCATTTCAAGCCTATGAAATTTGTTAAGTAATTTTCAGAGTGACGTTTGGTTGACGAGGGGCATCTAGTGGAAAGATGTAGTATTTCAGCCAAATTGTGTTTGAGGTAAATAAAAGGCTACACCTAAAGAGGAGGAAGTTACCACATTCTGGAAGATTTGCTTGCAACAGTTAGATGATTTGAATACGGGAAAAGGCTGTGATTTAGGAAATAACAAACGTGTGAGGGATGTGGTAATGGGGAAGCTGGGAAGCTCCCCGTTGTGAAAGTATTTCCAGCAAGGCAGCATCTGACACCCGGGAAACCGTCTTTCCAATATTTTAAAGACATCTTAGTTTTAATCCCTTTCTTGTGGAATCAAAGCTTTGCTTCCTTAGTGATATCACTGGAAAAAAAAAGTGTTGTATTGCAGTATTATATTGCAGAGTTTCTTTTACATAGAAATTATATTTTCGAAATTATTATCAAGTAAATTTTCATATCTCTAATATTGTGATAAGAGTACAAATAAAATAACTTAATAATCTCATCATAACTGTCTTTTCAACCAAAAGTTCTTACCTTTTTTTTATTGCATTTCAGGGGAAAACCCTGATCTGAAACAAAAAAAAGTTAAACTTCAGAAAAGTCTTAAGAGCTTTAAATTGGCTAAGTAAACTTTAAGATGTTGAGATTATTATTTTTTGTTTTTTTGAGATACTGAGGATTAAGGGTATTGAACCCAGGGTTGGCATATACCAGGGAAGCACTGAGCTACTTCTCCAGCCCCCCTTTTTTTTTTGGTACCAAAGATTGAACTCGGGCACTCTACCACTGGGTCACATTCCAAACCCTTTTTTGTATTTTATTTAGAGACAGGGTCTCACTGAGTTGCTTAGTGCCTGGCTTTTGCTGAGGCTGGCTTTGAATTCTTTATCCTCCTGCCTCAGCCTCCCGAGCTGCTGGGATTATAGGCCTGTACCTCTGCGTTTAGCCCCCAGCCCTTTTTATTCTATTTTGAGACATGGTCTTGTTAAATTGCCCAGGCTAGCCTTGAATTTACAGTGCTTCAGCTTCAGCCTCCAAGTAGCCAGGGTTACATATGTGCATTACTTGCCCAGCTTAAAATGTTGAGTTTATTAAATTATCTCTTAGTAAACATGTTTCTTTTTCATTTAGAAAAACAAGCTGGGCATGCTGGCCTATGCCTATAATCCCAGAGACTGGAGGCTGAGGCAGGAGGATAAAAAAATCTGAGGCTAGCCTCAGTAATTTAGTGAGAACCTCAAGAACTTACTGTTTAAGCACCCCTGGGTTTGATCCCTAGTACTGCAACAACAAAAAAGCATAAAACCTGTATTTACATTTTTAGGGTGACTCCAAGGAAAATTAACAAGGGAAACACTGATTTATAAATATATTTTTATACATTTAAAAAAAATTATTTTATTTGAATATTTATTTTTTAGTTGTAGTTGGATACAATATCTTTATTTACTTATTTTTATGTGGTATTGAAGATCGAACCCAGGGCCTCTCATGTGCTAGGCGAGCGCTCTACTGCTGAGCCACAACTCCAGCTTGCTAAACAAGTAGGTGAAATAAGTTTTCTGAAAGAAAATCCTAAGAGGTTATCTGTGGATTCAGATATCACTTAATCCTCTCCTTCTGAATTGCTAACAACTGGAGATTTGGCCTTGTTTCAGAAGATAGAATTTCTTAACTAGGTTCTTATTTCCAGCTTTCAGTACTGTGGGTTAAACTCTCCAGCACTTTTTTTTTTATGTTTTATTTTGAGACAGGATCTTGCTAAGTTGCCCAGGCTGGCCTTCAATTTGTGATCCTCCTGCCTCAGCCTCTGAAGTCGCTGGAATGACAGGCATGCCCCCCCTTACCTGCACCTAGACGTTCAGAACAGGGGTTGAGAACTTTTTCTACAATTCCAGCTCCTGGAGAGCAGAGCTCCAGTGGTTCGCTTTCACTTTGCTTTTCTTGGTAATTTGAATAGTAAGAACTTGGTACATTTTGTACAGGGAATTTCTGTTTTCCCAATACTTCAGTTAATCTGTAGTTTCTAGAAGGAGCAAAAAAAAACTTATTTCACCTACTTGTTTAGCAAGTTGGAGAAAAACCTTTTTGGTTTCAGTTTATTTTATCTAGTGTTTTGAGAATATATCCAGATTGTCCAAATAAGACATTCTTTTTTGTTAAACTATAGGTTGGAGAAAGTTTTTTTTTTCCCTCAGAAATTGTACTCAAGGACTAGGGATGTAGCTCAGTGGTAGAACACTTGCCTAGCATGTGTGAGGCACTGGGTTTGATCCTCAGCACCACATAAATATAAATAAAACAAAGGTATGCTAGTGCTGTGCACCAACTATAACTAAAAAAAAGAAAAAATTGTATTCAATGTATTTTTTTCTTGCCATTTTTCTTTTTTTAAATTTTATTTATTTTCATTACGTATTCAATGTATTTAATCATCTAGTGAATCAACAAATATTTATTGAGTGCCTGCCGTGTAGGTGGCAGTGGGTAGTGTGTTAGGAATTGAGAACCGAAGTCATACACAAAAGCCACTGTGCCAGTGAGTTGGGAGACTGGGGCAGGAGGATCACAAGTTTGAGGCATGAAAATGGCCGAAGATATAGTTCAGTGGTAGAACACCCCTGGGTTCAATCCCAAGTACCAAAAACCAAACACAAAACAAAACCAAACTACCTCCTCCGCCGGGAGACAGATGAAGCAGTGTGCCAGGAGTTATACCGCCTTCTAGGAGAGATGGGATGCAGAGTCTGGAGGGGTGATGGGAACTGCCAACTCGTATATCCTGGCCAAAGTCTGGTGAGTGCTGTTTGGAGACATGAGAAGAGGCAGAGGGTGAAGCCTGAGCCCTCAGCTGGGAAGTGGTTCCAGCAGAGGCAGCAGTGGTCATCCTTGGCAGGGAGGGGGCATGCTGAGCTTGTCTTGGAAGGCTCCCCGGCCAGTGTGGCTGGCAAAGGGTCAGGTGACAGGTGACATGCCTCCTTACAGCTAGGTGTAAGACTTGGGGCAAACAGGACTGTGGCTCCAAAGCAGGTGGGAGATGCTAGTGCTGTGCACCAACAGGTAGCAGCAGAGTTGGGGAGAAGGGATTGGATTCTGGATGTCTTTTTTGAGAGGGGTACTGGGGATTGAATCCAGCTTCCTCCCAGCCATTTTTATTTTTTAATTTTTGAGATAGGGTCTTTTTAGGTCATCGAGGCCGGCCTTGAACTTGCAATTCTGCTCTGGCTTCCAGAGTTGCTGCCATTACAGGCGTGCACCACTGTGTCCTTAAAGGAGAGCTGGCTTTGCTGATGGGTATCCTAGTGGATTGGGTGTAAGGTGTGAAAGGAGAGGAATTAAAGGTGACATCAATGTCCTGTGGAACAGCTGGCTTTCACTGAGATGGGGTCTGCCATAGGAGTAAGTTTGGGGTTGCAAATCAGGAGTTCAGTGTGAATAAGTTGAGTTTTTTGTTAATGTCACTTTAAAATGTTTCCCAATAGTTGTCTTGAAATGAGAGCTGAAAGTTTCCCTGTTGTAGGTACACTGAGCTGTGCATTTTAGCTCGTTTACTGTACTTTCTTTGCTCTCTTTAGTGTTTTATTTGCCAAAGTCTTTTTTATCCAAGAGAACCCCCAGCCTTTGGTGGTCAGGAGTGAATTTTCTCCTAGCTTTACCTTCTCTTCTGTGCTCACCAGTTCTGCATGTGATTAATTGAACTGAAAATCCACTGGGTGTATAATTTGGGGAGAGTCAGATTTTTGGTAGAATCTGAAATTGCTGAATTTTAGAACAAACAAGCTGGTACAATTATCTGCTAACTCACAAAGAAAAAAAAAAACAGTGTTAGAGTGATTAAAGAATAAAAATGTTTTAAAAATGTGTTTGCTTTTTGACATTTCAGGAGATGTTACCGCTCAGGTAGCCCTTCAACCTGCACTGAAGTTCAATGGCGGAGGTCATATCAATCACACCATTTTCTGGACAAATTTGAGTCCTAATGGTGGTGGAGAACCCAAAGGTTGGTATATATTGGTTCACCTTATCTGTATATTTGTACAGTAGTAAAGATTGCTGATTTTTTTTTCCCCCTCTTTGGTGCTGGGGATTGAAGCCAGGATCTCATGCATGCCAAGAGTATACCCTATTCCTGAGCTATATCTCCAGTGCATTGTTGATTTTCTTGTTACCATAATTCTCCCTAAAGTACCATACTGGCATATTTTTCATAGCAAGGGGCATAGCAGAGTTGTAACTTTCAAAGGGAAAGACTAGGAAAGGAGAATACATTCAGGTAGTTATGTCCTCAGTTTTTACACACTACAGTGCCCTTTCTTGGTTTAAATATTAGGGAAAGACCGAGAAACAGTTTTTGGAAAGGATTAACTTTCCGCTTACTAGCCTGGGATGTCCAGGGTAAGATACTGTGTGAGACAGAGGGAATAATGGAGCTGTTTTCAAAACTAAATGTAAAGTGCTTAGAAAGGTGTCTGTGTCATTAATGTACCTGTTATGAGGTCATTTGTCATAAAAAATTAGGTTTTCCAGGTGTTTTTAAAAAATTACAAATAGGGCTGAAGTAGTAGCTCAGTGGTAGAACACTTGCCTAGCATGTGTGAGACCCTGGGTTCAGGCTCAGCACTGCAAAAATTAAAAACAAAACAAAAACTGCTGCCGGTAACGAGGGGCACACAGAGCAGTGTCTGGTTCACTGTCTTTGTCAGTGTGGCTGTCTGACTCATTATTCCACCCCCGCACCACCCCCAGCCTAAGGTATGAAGCATAAGTACAGGTCTCTTGTTTTTTCAATACAAGAGTTTCTGGAAGCCATCAAATGTGACTTTGGTTCCTTTTAGAGTTTAAGGAGAAGCTGACAGTTGTCTCTGTTGGAGCCCATAAGTCTGGACTCCTTATACATACCCTAAGTTTCTGTGATTTTATTTTATTTTTTTTAAACATATATATATTTTAGTTGTAGATAGACACAACAACTTTATTTTATTTATTATTATTCTTTTTTTATGTAGTGCTGAGGATCAAAACCAGTGCCTCACATGTGCTAGTCAAGCGCTCTACCACTGAGCCTCAGCCCTTACTGTTTGTTTTTAAACAGTGTTATCCAAGGCAGCTTATCTTATGCCTGCAAAGTTTCCTTTGGGGTGATATTAAATGGGGGAATAAGTCTGGCAAAGTGGATAATTTATTTCTTCTGAATGAGGCCTTAGAATTGAGACTTAATGCTTTTGAGGTTTGTCAGCTACCAGAATATCAGATATACCTATATTCAACCAATGGTTTTGGCATCCTTTGCCATTTTGTATTATCTGTACCCTTTGATTCCATTTGCACTTATAAAAGATGATTACTTTTAAGCCAGTAGTCTATGAAAAGTGAGATATGACCCAGTTGATTTAGTTCATATGCTCAATGTAGAATTGATTCTACAGTGCTACGGAATAAAAAGTTTATGGCTTTCTTTTCCATTTTTTGCAGTATAGTGGATAGAACTTCATGCATGCTGAGTAAGTGCTGTACTACTGAGCTACATCCCAGCCCAGTTATAGCTCTTAAAGTATACCTTTAATTCAGTAATAGAAGGGAAAATCACCCTGTTTAAAACAATCATGATAAGAAGATCAAGCCTGGCACAGTGTGCATGCCTGTAATCCCAGTGACTCAGGAGGCTGAAGCAGGAGGAGAGATCTAGGATGCCTTGGAGAACTGAATAACAGCCATAACTTTTTTTTTTTTTTTAAATTTTGGTATTAAGGATTGATCTTGGGGGCAGTCAGCCCCTGGGCCACACTCCAGCCCTATTTTGTATTTTATTTAGAGACAGGGTCTCACTGGGTTGCTTAGCACCTCGTTTTTGCTGAGGCTGGCTTTGAACCCGTGATCCTCCTGCTTCAGCCGCCCGAGCTGCTGGGATTACAGGTGTGTGCCACTGTGCCTGGCCAGCCATAACTTTTTATTCCCCAAGGGGGACATAGAGTAAGTAGGCTAGAAGTCAAAGTAAAATTTTCTATTGAGGGGGCAATGGAAAGTGAATTTATTCGCTGGTAGAAATAGCACAGTGAGGGGCTGGGGATGTGGCTCAGGTGGTAACGTGCTCGCCTGGCGTGCATGGGGCACTGGGTTCAGTCCTCAGCACCACATAAAAAAATAAAATAAAGATGTTGTGTCCACTGAAAACTAAAAAATAAATATTAAAAAAAAATCTCTCTCTCTCTTTAAAAAAAACAAAAAGAAAGAAAGAAAGAAAGAAATAGCTCAGTGAATAAAGAAATCCCTAATGGTATTAGACTAGCTTCACTAAGAACCATGTGGATCATAAGTGTGAAACTACACCCTGTTGTCAGCAGGAGGAAAGCTGGTGTGGTGTATGCTGGATTATGTTTATCTTCTGTATTTTGTCTGTTTCTTGGGCCATGTGACAAGAATATTTTAATATACATAATATTTTATTGTAATTGTTGAAATCTGTTTGTGTTTTGGATCTTTTTTTATAGGAGAGTTGCTGGAAGCTATCAAACGTGACTTTGGTTCTTTTGACAAGTTTAAGGAGAAGCTGACAACTGTCTCTGCTGGTGTCCAGGGCTCAGGTTGGGGTTGGCTTGGTTTCAATAAGGAGCAGGGACGCTTGCAGATTGCTGCCTGTTCTAATCAGGATCCATTGCAAGGAACAACAGGTTAGATTTAAAAACTGCTACTTATTTCCTTTGGGAGATGTGGTTTATGTAGGCATGTAACTAGGAATAAGGAAAACTAACAGTGTTTAAACTTACCATGAATATATAATAGTTTAAACAAATCTTATACCCAGAGTCTTGAGTAGGTTAAAAAATGCTCCAAGAGTCTGCTATTTTGTAAAATATCACATGTAATTTTTGTAGATACACTAACAATCATTTTAATCTAGATCCTACTTTGTTCTACAGAGAATCAGTATTAGTTTAATTACTTATATGCACCAAAATAAAAAACTGTAACTAGATGACAAGAAGGAAGCTCAAGTGGAGCGAGGCCCACATCTTTTCCAGTGCTCTCCCCTTTGCCAGAACTTTTGGTTAGGCTGGGGCGAGAACTCGAGTTTCCACACTCTACCTATCTGCTGGTCTTGGTATATGTAAGTATTTGACTTGGAAACTCTGGGCTGGACTCAGCAAATCCATTTTTTCTGTTGAGTCTAATTGAATTGGTAACCCCAAATAACATGTCACTGGAGAGGATAGGATACAGAGTCAGAAGTCATAGGCAGTCAGCTGGGGCTCTAAGCTGTGATGGAATGAATTTTACCTGATTTCTTAACATTAAGCAGCGGTAGTTCTCTGCCACCTTCCCCCTTGCACTCACCCGACTCACTTCCCGGACACGCTCAGATTTTGCTGGAATCTAAACAGTTCTTTTGGAAAAGTCCCAAAAGAATCAAAGAGTTGTGAGCCTGAAGGTTGCAGAGTCAGGTACAGCTCAAGGTGCCTGTTGGGAAGATTGGTTTCTGTGGATCTGAGCACAATGCTTCTTTCTCTCCTGCTTGGAGAAAGCCCATTGGATGATAAGGCATGACTTTTTACATATTGGGAAAAATCATGAAATTTTTTTGCTGCTTTTTTAATGATAAATTGGTAGCAACACATCTCACAACTGGTCAAGACGTACTGTTGAGAATTATTTTGGTAGAAGAGTTTGAGAGTTTTTTCCTTTTTAATTTGGTGCCTTATGGTTGTACCTAATGGTGGGATTTGTTAACATATTCATACATGCACTAGTATAATAATATAATTTGGCCAATATATTCCCCAGTATTTTCCCTTTCCTCCTCCCTCCTTGGATCTCTTCCTCTATTGATCTCCCTTCAATTGTCGTGAGATCCCCCCATCTTTCTTTTCCTTCTTCCTCTCTAGCTTTTAGATCTGAGAGAAAACATATGACCCTTGACCCTTCTGAGTTTGGCTTATTTTCTTTAATATAAGGTTCTGAAGTTTCATCTATTTTCCTGTAAATGATAATTTTTTTTTGACTGAATAAAACTCCATTTATTTATATGTTTATTTTTAGTTGTAGGTGGACACAATACCTTTATTTTTAATTTTTTTTGGTGGAATCTTTGGGGAATACCTTTATTTTATTTATTTATATGTGGTGCTAAGGATCAAATTCAGGGCCTCACACATACTAGGCAAGCACTACTGCTTAGCCACAACCCCAGCCCCCATTTTTTGTATATACCACATTTTATTTATCCACTGGTGGACACCTAGGCTGGTTCCTAGTTTGTCTGTTGTGGACTGTGCTGCTACAAACATGGACGTGCCTGTGTCTTTTTTTGTGGATAGAACTGGGTTCTTCATTTACCTTATTTGATTTCTGAAAATAGTATGTTGTCTTCTTCAGTCCCTTTCCTTGTAAACTTGCTCTTTTATTAGTGCCTCATAACTGGTGTTTACTCCCTAAGCCTAGAGTTAGCTTTGGGGAGCAGAGCAGGTTTCTCATAAGCACCCAAGTTCTCATGCCTTTTGGAAGAGACAACAAAGCCTCAACCATATCCCCGCCCCGAGATATAGCACATCCTTACTGTGGCATCTGAGACCACTGTGAGGAAGGCTGGGGACTGGTTGGTTCTTCTACGAATCTGTTGGTATTTTAAAAACAGCTATTAAAGTACGGTAGTTACTTGATTTTCCCAAGTCTTTTTTTTTTTTTTTTTTTTTTAATTGAGATTGAACTCAGGACTGTGCTACTTCTAGACTATGTCCCCAGCAGTTTTCATTTTGAGACAGGGTCTTGCTAAGTTGCCCAGCTGGGTTCAAACTTGAGATTTTTCTGCCTCAGCCTCCCAAGTAGCTGGGATTCAATTCTAATTCAATAATTTTTTTCAATTTATCACATTTTCTTCTGAAGTAAAGTTTAAAATCTTTTATTTATAGGAATATTCTTACACAAAAAATAAGAAACAGCCAGGCACAGTGGTGCATGCCTGTAATCCCAGCAGCTCAGGAAGCTGAGGCAGGAGGATCGTGAGTTCAAAACCCGCCTCAGCAACAGTGAAGCACTAAGCAACTCAGTGAGACCCTGTCTCTCAATAAAATTTAAAAAAGGGCTGGAGACATGGCTCAGTGGTTGAGTTCCCCCAAGTTCAATCTCTGGTACCCCCCTCCCCCCAAAAGAAAGAAAGAAAGAAAATAAACAAATAGGTGAAATTGTTGTAAATGGTATTTTTGTGTGCATAGAATAATAAAATTTAAATTGAGAAGCTATAATGTTTTAGATTGAAATTTAAAGATTTTTTTCTTTTTTCTCTTCTTTCTGGTAGGTCTTATTCCACTGCTGGGGATTGATGTATGGGAGCATGCTTATTACCTTCAGTATAAAAATGTCAGACCTGATTATCTAAAAGCTATTTGGAATGTAATCAACTGGGAGAATGTAACTGAAAGATACATGGCATGCAAAAAGTAAAACATCATCATTATATTGAGTATGTTAAATTCCTTATGACTATTTTTGTAGTAGAGTACTGCAGTATACTAACAAGGCACTTGATTACAGCATTTATTGATATTGATGATATATGATGACATATGATGATTCATTGATGTTCACATATTTGATAACAATAATTTAGTGCTAAGAATAATTTCCTATTTTAAAATTTTGTTATTAGGCAACTGTTTGAGAATCATTACTGCTCTGTATAATTTAATCTTAACTGAACATTTTTGTCAGAGAGCTAAACTTACTAGTGGTTTATAATTGTCATCAAAGAACAATAAAAAATATTCTGTCCTGTATTTGGGGGCTTGTGGGAAAGGCTTTGTAATTCTATTCTGTTGCACTTAGAGAAAAATGTAATCTTTTGCCCCAGTTGTCACAGTAAAATAGGAAACTATTTCTCTTTTGTTGAAAATTTTTCTTTTCGTTTATGTATAATGCTCTGTCTAGTGGTACTTCTGATGGCTATCACCCAATGATATGGTGATGGTCTGTGGTCACATGTATAAATAGCTACCATCATCTTGTCATTTAAAAACCATATGACTTACTGCTGATTGATAGCTGCTTTATTATAAGAAGATAATTATGCATCTGGACTTACAAAAGACTGATGTAAAATTTTGTTCTTGAACACAGAAGTATATATTTATAAAAGTGCTGTAGGTGGGCACATCGGGGCCTGGTTGGCACTGCCGAAAGTGGGGACCTCAGGGTGAGGCCATGGGCATTCTGGGGCACTCCCCATCTCTCCGTCCTGTTGAAGGGCCTCCCTCTCCTGAGAGCTGTGCTGGCCACAAGCCACCTTCCCTAGTCAGGCAAATGGACTTCTGTCTGGCGTCAGCACTGTGTCCCCTCAGATGATTTCTTTCCAAAGACATGCTTTATATTTCTGTTTTCTTCTAAAGAATGTATAGCCACTCCAAAACCTTTATATCATTTTTCAACAAAGGGAAAACTCCCCATGATCAGTGACACAGCATTTCAGCTCACGTTCCAGGTAGTTCTGCTCAGGAGCACCATATACCTGCTGTTCACACGTCATGCAGGCATTCTGCTGGTATCTGCATGGCCATGTCACAGGTCCCCCATCTTTCATCATCTTCCTCATTATCTTTGATGGCTATATGGCTTTTATCAATTGGGCATTTCTTAATTTATTTCACAGTTTTATTATTGAATATTTCATTTCTTCTGTTATTTATTATCCATTTTGCTCTTGTGAGTATCCCAATCTCTTATTGGGATGTTTTCTTTATATGTAGGTTTTTTTCTTAACCTATTTAGTAATGTTTTCCCAAGGTCATTTTTAAACATTTTCCCCCCAACTTAATTTTTTTATTTCTTTTCATGGAAAAATGGAGTAACTTAGCAATTTCAATATTGAAGACTGAAGTTTGAAAAAAAAAAAAACACCTTAAATTCAAGATACTTTTTCTTTACAGTTCAGTTAGAAAAGTATTTAGCTTTCTGAATGTCAACAGTGTTGACTATTGATAAGGGTGTATGTGTGTGCGTGCGTGGATTGAAACACTCTAGAGATTGATTGCTGTCCTTTATATCACAGGGACATGACTCTCATAGAGTGCAAATGGGGGGCATGTGGTTACCGCTGGCCTCTAATAGACCTTAGAGGAAAGTGGGACTTTCTGAGAGATGGGCTTTGGAATGCACATCATCTGCTACATCAGGGTTTAACTTGAGCTACAAAGATTTGCAGAATCTACTGACACATAAAGCTTTAACTCTTAAGCTTCCAGATTTTAAAACAATTCAATGTTGAAATTTCTACGGGGCTCTATTTTTGCTCTGGCTTTCCTGTTGATGACAATGAGGGCAGTACAAGTTCCCTCCTGTTTGTGCTCCTCCATGCTGGATGGAGGTTAGGAGACCAAGAGGATCTATGTACTCACTACTTGAATAGCCAGCAGAAGATGATGTTAACACTGTTTAACTCTCTTTTCCATAATAGAAAAGAAAAACAAGTAAAATTTCCATTTTTCTTTTGAAAAGAACAAATATTGTTCGTGCAAGGATTTTTGTGACCAGATCAGCATTGCCTGCCACAGACTTAATTGTGCTGGAGGGAAACAAGCAAGTGATACAGATATTTTCTTTTGAATTTGTTGCTTAAACTGTTGCATAGTAATTAAATTTTGATGTTAAGAAATTGCTGTATCATGTCCCTCAATTTCATGGCCTTAAAATGAGATTTGAATTTGTGTTGAGCACCTTTAAAAAAGTAATAAAAAAACTATAAAATGAAGATTGATATGTGTTGTGAGTCATATCTGAAACTGGGTATAGATATATTTTATTTTCTATTTTAACTTCAAGGGAATTACTTTTTGGGGAAACCGTTAGGAAAATGATAAATTACTGTTCCTCTTTTTTAGTCCTATGTTGCTGCTCCCAGCAAGCTGAGGTCCTGTCCTCTGAGATATGCACCAGACCCACTACCTGCTGGGTACTGGGTTTTCACCTTGTAAGGTCCAGGAGTTTTCATTTAATTCATTAAAGAAACATTGATTTTCCTATTGCAGTTGTGTAGTTTTCTGATTGTTAATAAAAGAATCTGTCAATTCTTCAAAGAGGTCTACATAATGCATATGTGTTACAAATGTTAGTGATCCTTTAATGTTCTATCATTTTCACTGCTTTTCTGTGAAAAAGGAATACCAAATGAGAGTTAGTTGAAATTTTACTCTTAAAACCCAGAGGCACTGAGAATGGTGGTTCACACCTGTAATCCCACTGGCTCGGGAGGCTGAGGCAGGAGTATCATGAGTTCAAAGCCAGCCTCAGCAAGACCCTAACCAACTCTGTGAGACCCTGTCTCTAATTAAAATATAAAAAAGGGCTGGGGATGTGGCTCAGTGGTTAAGTGCCCCTGGGTTCAATTCCTGGTACCAAAAAAAAAGATCTGGGTTCATGGTGGTGGTACACATCTGTCAATCCAGCAACCCAGCTGGAGGCTAAGGAAGGAAGATCTCAACTTAGACCCTGTCTCAAAATAAAAAGGGCTGGAGATGTAGCTGAGGGGGTACTGCACTTGCCAAGCATGCATGAGGTCTTAGGTTCCATCCCCAGCAACACACACACACACACACACACACACACCCCCCAAACAAAAAAAAGGGCAAAGAAATCCTTGGCACCCACTGGTTGGTAGCAGGGAAGTTTGCTGCTTAAGCAAAAATAAACCTTTCTTTTTGTAACCTCCCCAGTTGTGGTGTTGCTGTAAGCAAGAGAAAACAGATACATACATATGAGACTAGCTGGGGCGGACCAAGGGCTTTGCTCACGGTTCTGGAGGTGCAAGGTTCAGGGGCTGCGTCTGGTGATGGCCTTCTTGCTGGCATGGTCAAGGGGAGTGTGCATGTCTGTGTGGTCTCCCCCTTTTTAACAGCTGCCAGGATTCCAGCACAGGGGCTCCACCTTAGTGACCTTATCTAATGCTGACCACCCCGAGGCCCCGCCTCTCGACATAACTCAGATTGTAACCACCCTCTTAACACTTCCAGCACATGGGCCCTTGGGGGACACTCAGGTCATATCCAAACCCACTTTTAAAATTATTTTTTCAACATAATTCTCAAGATCAATGTCTGCATCTCTGCTCTCTTACCCTAGCAACTGCATAGCTCTTTCAAGCCACTGCAAACTGTAGGTTCATGAGGAAGGCCACATCTTATTAATCTTTGTTTCTGGACTGAGTTTTTAAATCTTTGTTGCTCAAGTTTGTTTTTTTTTGTTTTTTTGAATAATGATCTCCACTGCTTAGAATTAGAAGCACTAAGTTTTTTCAGCTTTTGAGTTCTGCCTAATACAGCTCCCTACGGAATCTTTGAGGAACAAATTCTTCTCACTCCATCAGGGCTTGGTGAGGCTGTGTGGCCCTGTGCTTGGCTCTCCCTTCTCCTAGTTTGACTCACAGGGTCAGCTCACCACACAGACTAGTCAAGTTCTCTCTTTTCTTGGATGCTTGCAAAGTCCAGGAGTGGGCTTATGACTCAAACTGGGTCAAAGAAAATCTTCTCTAGCCACATCATCCATTTCCCCTTCCCTTGGGGTCCTGTACTTAGGGCCTATGAGACCGTGTCCCTTTATTGGTTACTGTGGATACATTTGTTGCAAAATTAAGACCAGAAAAGGAGGAGAGAAGACCTGAGTGACCTAGAGCAGCAGAGCACACTCCAGTGTGTAAGTCTGTGTCTAGCACTGCCTGGAGCCAGTGCTTGGGTTTACTCCCTGTATGAGCCAAAAGTTTCTTGAAATGGTTGTATTCAATTTTTGATTCATTTTTGGTTGTGTTGCTTAAGTTAATTGAGTTGGATTTTCATCCTTGTGATAGAGAGTGCTGACACTGCCCAGTGCACTTCTGCCTCAGCCTGCTGTATGGACGCAGTGCCTGCCTGTTCCCTCTGCTCTCCTGCAGCACGGGAGGCACCAGGTTCCAGGTCACTCTTGGTTCTTTTGTACCTTTGGGTCCTCACACTTGCTGTTCTCTCATCTGAGATCTGAGTCCTCTCTCTTACAGGGCCATGCCTCCTCTAGAAACCTCCCCTGGCCATCTTACTTAACCTATTTCCTTCAGGGAGATTCTGTAAATATCTTGGTTATTTATGCCTTTACCCGTTTATCATCTGCATCTTCCCATTCCAACATAACTGCCTGGTTTCTGTTCTCGCGACTAAAAGGCTCAGGGGTCACTCCAGTTAAACTGGGCTAACTGGGCTGCGCAAAATAACACACAAGAGACACAAATACCTTTTTCTTTGGGGTCACTGTGACGGCTCCTCTGACCTTAAGGGTCTGCAGGAAGAGGGAGCGAGAGCATGCGCTGACCCCTTTTATTGAGGAGAAGATATTCATATGAGGCAAGGGGTCAGGTTTCAGGGGGCTGAGTATCTTCATGATGTCCACTGTCAGCAGGTTGACTGACACCTGGGTAGGCCACACCCAAGGGCACAGTAAGAGAAGGGGACACACACAAGGTACTTCCATGGAAGATTCTATCCTAAACAGGGCAAGGGGACAGGTGAGCGTAGCTTCACCCATGGGGTTGTAGCACCCATGCACGAGACAGCGACCCTTGTACCCAAGTAGGGTGGGGAAAGCTCTGCCACATTTCTGCGACTTAGGGCCTCAGCACCAAGCAGGGGAGTGTGACTCAGTCACGTGTAAGGTTGGTCTCCCACACATAACCTTTAAGAAGGCAGGGGCTTTGGGGCACACCTGTTATCGCAGCTGCTTTGGAGACTGAGGCAGGAGGATTGCAAGTTTGAGGCCAGCCTGGGCAATTTAGAGCTTGTCTCAAACAAAACAAAATAGAAGGCAGGGACCTTGTGATACCATTCTCGACACTGTGTCTAATATATAACAGGTGCTCTGTAAAGAGCTCCCCTCTCCCCAGGGCAGGCCTGGGGTGATCCTAGCAATGCAGCTTGAAACCCTCAGACTAGAAGTTCCCATGGTTCCTGTTGGTTCCCAAGCCTTCTGAAGTAAACACATGTCAAATATGGTATCCTGACTAATATCACATAGGTTGTCACGACAGGGACATGTAGCCATGTAGTTCAGAGGTGTGCATGTGTTCACGGGATATGTTTCCAATAGGAAGTCAGCCCTGCATCTTAGCTTAGGCTGCCTTAATGAAATGCAGGGGCTGAGTGGCTTAAATAACAGGTGTTTATTTTCTCACAGTTTGGAGGGTGGATGTCCAAGATCAAGGTTGAGTTAGGGTTTGAAGATATGAATTCCAGGAGTTACAATTCAGTCAATTGGAGTGTCTTGCCTTAATTAAGCCTCTTTTGGAGAAATATTCTCAGTATCCCAGGTGAGGGATGAATCAAATATTAGTCTAGACAAGTCAATTCCAAATGATGCAAGAAATATGGAAAAAGAATAAGTTTCAATAGTATGTATCTTTGATATTAAGCCAAATGTATAAAATGTATAAAACCTATACATAATGCTTGTTCTCACAGAATTTTAACATGGAGAATTTCTAGTCTTTTGAGGTCATAATCTAAGAACAAGCTTTACTTATTTTCCTGGTTTTAAAGACTGAATATAAGATTTCTTGCATATTTCCTGGCTATAGAGGTAGGAAATAGATGAAATCCATACTTTGATTTTGTTTTAATTGAATACATGTAAGAAGTCCCATTTTTGTTTATTTCTTTTTTAAAATATTTTTTTTTAGTTGTAGATGGACACAATATCTTTATTTATTTATATGTGGTGCTGAGGATCAAACTCAGTGCCTCACACGTGCAAGGTGCTCTACCACTGAGCTATAGCCCCTGCCCCCCTTTTTATTTTTGAAAAGTCAAAATTTGATTATGTCTGTACAGTTTTGCCTTTATCAGAATGTCATACATGTGGAATCAGACTGGCTTCCTTCACATTACATAAATGTAATGCACATTTAAGTTTCCTTCATCATTTTTCATGTCACATTTCTTTTTATCCCTGAATAATATATTCCTCAGTCTGGATGTACATACTACAACTTATTTATCGGACACCTGTTGAAGGGCATCTGTTTGTTTCCAGCTTTTGGCAATTAGGAATGAAGTTGCTATAACATCCTGGTGCAGATGTTTTGCTGTATATAGATTTTCAATTCATTTGGGTAAATGCTAAGGAGCATGATTATTGGGTATTATGTTTAATTTTCTAGAATATAGTTTAAAAAGTTGATAAACATATTTTAAACAGTGAAATGTTCACCTCAGAGGCTTAGTGGTAGAGTATTGGCCCAGCAAGAATGAGGCCCTGGGTTCTATCCCTAGCACTGCAAAAGAAAAAAGAAAAAAAAGTGACTTTCAGTCCTCAGGCATGTTGTGTTCTACACAGGACCAGTATTGGGCGGAATCCATCCTTCTCCCACCCTGGCACAGAGCTGTGCCTGCTCAGCAGAAGGGGATGTGGGCCCTCTCCCAGTTCCCATAAAGTCGTCTGTGAGTCAGGTTAGCTCTTTGCAGTCTTGAGTCCTGGCCTGCTGCCCCTTTCTTAGGACTGCTTCTCCCATTTATTCACTTTTCTAGACAATTCATCTTCTCCAAGTCTGCTGGAATTGAGGTGGGGGGTGGGAAATTATTTGGTTTGTTTATGGCCCTCCAAATGAATTCCTTCTCTCACATTCCCCACTCCTGAGCATGTCACTGGGCTCATCTGATAATCAAAGGCCCTCTGCCACCTATTCTGCGTCTCAGATTTTATTCTTTGGCATGCCTCAAGGTGGAAAGGCCTGTTTCTCTTGCTCTCCTACAACCTGTGAAGGTCCATGGCCACAAAAGGCTCCATTTTCCCTTGTCAAAGGAAACCTTAGGATTGTCTTTTTCCCTACTAACCTAAATATATCTGGATATTACCAGTAGGTGGCAGTGTTTCTACACTTTTCTTCCCTCCAGGCGCTCGGTGCTTGAAACAGGACTTTTGCGGAAGCAGAGTGAATACAGGAAGTTGGAATAGTGTTAAAGAGGCCCCCAAGACACGCTTTACCCTGGACTTTTCAGTATTGTTCATTAAGAAGAGATAATCCTTTACTTTTATATTTTTTATTCTATTTTGAAACAATATCAAATTTATATAAAATTTGCAATTGCAAAGAATCTTAGCTTTTCCAGAATCATTTGGTAGTAAGTTGCTCATGTGATATCTCATTACCACCAATTACTTTATTCGTATTTCCAGCAGACAAGGACATTCTCCTACATAGCCACCGTGCAACCATTAAAATCAGGTAATTAATGTTGATATTAATTACCATCCTACAACCTTGTATACCATTCAAACTTCACCATTGTCCCAATAATGTTATTCATAGTAGAAGAATCTAGTCCAGAACCTTCCACTGTGTTTAGTTATCATGTTCTGCTATCCTTTAAGTTGGACATGTCCCTGGCTCTACTTGTCTCCCATGACCTTGATACTTCTGAGATTACATGTAATTCTCATTTTGTAGACCTCCTCCATTTGGGATTGTCCAAGTTGCCTTATATTGGAGTAAAGTCATACATGCTGGGAAGGTGTATCTGGTGGCAAGGTTTCAATTTGTCTCATTACTGGTAATGTTAATTTTGGTCACCTGATCACAGTGGTATCTGCCAAACTTCTCCATTATAAAGGTATTCTTTTATTCCTTTGTAACTGGTAAGACTTTAGTGAGGATGTATTTTGAGACTATGTAAATATCATGTTTATCATCAAATTTTCAAATTATTCATTCCATATTAGAATGGACTGATGAATTGCTATTTTATATAATGGGTGTATGAGTCAGATTTTCATCTCTATAAGGGAAAACCTGACACAGGCTTCTTATGAAGAAAAAGAGGTTTATTTTGCTCACAGTTTTGGAGACTGGAAGTTCAAACCACCTGGCTGCATGGCCTCATGGCAGATGGCAATGATGGGAGTGCACAGTGGTCACATTTTGATATGAGAAGCAGACAGAGCGTGGTGGCACCAGGCTTGGGCTTTTCTAGCAACCGATTTTGCAAGAACTCATTCCAAGGGACTTGTATTCCCTTCTGAGGGCACAACCCCATGACCTAAGGAACTCCCCTAAGCCCTTTTCTGGAAGTTCCCACCACCTCCCAGTGTGGCCATCCCGAGGACCCAGCTTGGCTAAACCATACCCACACATAGCCATGGGTTATTATTCTGATGCTCCCATAGTTTTGAATTTAATCAGTGAGAACCACTTCAAGGTGTCATCTAAGTCCTTTTGATGTGACCCATTACTAGTTTCTGGCACAGGTTTAAAGGTCACATTGTATCCCTCTGCCCCCAGATCAGTCATTTCTCCTCAGAACCTTGGGTGCTTGTAGTGTACAATGGTATTTAGAAACCAAGAGGTGGGTGCCAGGTGAGCTCTTTGCTTCTGAGTGTCATGAACAGACCTAAGGAATATGTGAGAGAGAGAGAGAGAGTGTGTGTGTGTGTGTGTGTGTGTATGAGTGAGTGAGTGTGTGTGTGTGTGTGTGTGTGTGATCTACATACACGTTTTTCAGACAATTATAGTTATATTTACTTCTGTATCTACATATATTGAAAACCATGAGTTCATGCCAGGGTTGACTACACAGAATTAATGGGACCCAGTGCAAAATGAAATTTTGTTGTCCCTTAGTTCAAAAAGCAGGAGAAGGTATTGTTTCAGGCACTCAAATAAAAAGCTCTTCCCTATTTTCTACAGTCTCTTTCAACTTGTCACAGTGGTTTTCATTTATGTAATGCCATTCTAAAATGAAAATAATTAAATGTTCAAGGCCCCTGAATCTGGGAGGCAAGGTGCTGTGCGATGCCTGTTCCCATTAGTTGTCCTGTTCTCTTTCTTACTGTCCAGCAGGTGAGAGCTCTTGGTTCACAGTCTTTTCCCAAATCCTTGGTTCCTTCTTACGGGGGTTACCTAGATGCCACTCTGTGTTCAGACACCATGGGGAGGACCCGAGGTGGTGCAGGAAAACTGGCAGCTGTCAGTCCTGAAGGACGGCATCTGTCCTGGTGGCTCCACATCAGGAGTTTCCTGTAAGGTGCTCAGACCTGTGCAGGTTGCAATTCCTGCATTTGAGCCTTTTGCTCTTGGGAAGAGCCTTCCCCGGGAACGTCCTCTCATGCCCTACGTTTCTGTGTAATGGTGCACCCCAGGCTGAGCTGACTGCTTCCTCTGTTTCTCTCCTGGTTCTGGACTTCCTACTTCTCAGTGGCCTAATACACGAGGCTTCAATCTGCTGCAGGCTGGGAAGGGGGTCCTCATTCACCTTTGTGTCTGCTCTTTGATGTCTAGAACCCCAGTTTTCAGGCTCTGCCTAAACCTTTGTCACTTCATTTTGTAAAGTAGCAGTTTGCCACAGCTACTCCATTTTGAGGTGAAGTGCCAAGGTGGACAGACTCAGTACCTTGTTTGTATAAGTAAATGATCACCATCTGCCTGGCACAACCACAAGGCATGAATTGACAGGTGAATTAATAGTGCTAATAAGAATGACCATCATGAGGGGCTGGGGTTGTGGCTCATTGGTCGAGTGTTTGCCTCACATGTGTGAGGCACTGGATTCAATTCTCAGCACCACATATAAATAAATGAATAAAATCAAGGTCCATCAACACTAAAAAATATGTTTATTTTTTTTTTAAAGAATGACCATCATGAACTTACTGAACTAATCAGTAAGTAAGTAATCCCATGGGATGCATGGGAGTATCAAGCTCATATCAGAAAAACCACAGACTTACGGAACACACCAAACCAGTGCATGATGCAAGCCCCTCACTGGAGACCCATCAAAGGGCACAGCCCGAGACTGGACACAGTGGTACCCTGATTCCATCACCTGCTCATTGGTCACAGCCTTGCCTGGGAAAATCACCAAGTGACAAATCTCTATCCCTGGGCTTCAGCAGAGTACAGTTTCTCCTGCTTGTGATGACCATGCAAGGCCCACTCCAAGTTGTATAACCGCCATCCATCCGGACCTTGGCCTAGAATAATTTCCTGTGCTTTGACAGCTCTGAACAAGTTAATCTTATCTTACCACCTACAGTGACTCTTGGCATCTGCTCTCTGCCTTTGCTCTCAGGTGACCCTCCTGAACTCCTGTAGCTGCCTTAGTCCTTTCTTATGTGACTTGATAGTTACAGACTTTAGAAATTATGATTGAACAAAAGGACCTGCAATTGCCCGGCATTGACTGCCAGGCGACCCAGAAGTATGTAGTGAACTGCCACTTTTGAAAGTGGTGTGGCCTGTGAATTTATTGTTATCCCAGAGCTGGACACCTAGAGCAGTCAAGTTAAAATGAATGACAACTTCGCAGCTCTTCCCTTGAGCTGTTTTCCTCTTACACGTTAATGTAGCGTGTTCCTCAGTTTATAAGGCATGTATTTTAGTTGTTGAAAATGGAACAGAAAACATTATCCCATGTGCTGATGACATGGCTTTATTATCACCAAGAAACCTGCAGGAAGTGTCACATAAGACAGTCTCTTCCAAGCCCAACTGCCACTTTATAGGCTTATTTGCTAAGCATTCTGTATGGTCAAGTCAATTATTTCTTTGTTTATTTATTTATTGTACTAGGATTTGAACCCAGAGGTGCTTTATCACCGAGCCATGTCCCTAGCCCTTTTTATTTTTATTTAAGATGGATCTCACTAAGTTATTTAAGGCTTTGCTAAATTGCTGAGGCTGGTCTTGAACTTGGGAGCCTCCTGCCTCAGCCTCTGGAGCCACAGGGATTATGGGTGTGTATCACTGCTCCTCACAGGTCAATTTATTTAAGTTTTTTGAAAGTTAAAATGTTTAAAGATATTTCTGGCTCTTGACTAAAAAAATTAAAGGATTATAAATAGCATTTGGTAAGATTCATTGAAAAACAGTAGCCTGGTAAGAATTCTGGTATCCTTAATGGCCTGCAACTTGGACTCAAGAGTCTGCTATGGCTTGGATGTGAGGTGTCCCCCCAAAGCTCCTGTGTGAGACAATGCAAGAAAGCTTAGAGGTGAAATGATTGGCTTATGAGAGCCTTAAGCAGTGAGTTAATCCCCCTGATAGGGATTAACTGGGTGGTGACTGTGCACAGGTAGGGTGTGGCTGGAGGAGGTGGGTCACCCTGCATTTGGAGTTAATAAACCAAGACCTCTGAAACTGTGAGCCTCAAGCAAACTTTTCTTCCTCTAAAATTGTTTTTATCATATTGTTTGGTCACAGCAGTGAAAAAGCTGACTGAAACAGGGTCCATCTGTCAGTGTTGCAGGGGACCAAGAACTGTCCCCTGGACCGACAGGTGGGTTGCACCTGAGTGAAGGCCACACTGTGGCTTCCTCTACAAGCCCTGGATGAGGCCCTCCTGCAACGGCGATGTATAATTTCACTCTTGACAATTGTCAGAGAAAACCCCAAACTCTCTGCTGGTCAATATTTATGAAAATCTAGAAGTAATACTTATAGAAGCTTAACTAGAGCGTGACCACTCAGTACGAGCCTTCCTCACGTGACAGGTTTTGCCTTCTGGCCAACATAATTTGCTCTTCCTCCTCTTGGTTATCATCGTCTTGAAGACCATTATGATAACGATGATGCCCTCAATATGTCCTCTAGATTTTTCTGGCTGCTCTAAAAACCATTCTTGGACTAGGCAGCCCACAGTGCTGCCCAGGTGCAGCCAGCTAGGATGGTCTTTTGTTGACCTCCAGTTCCTGAGCAGCTGAGGAGTAAGAGGAGTGGTCAAGAGCTTGGGCTGGAGACCGATGTTCCTGATTGAAATCCTGCTCTGATCCTGGCTCTTCCTGGAACCTACGCACCCACCGGCAGCTTCCCGACCTTGCCAAGACTCTGTTTCCCCATATGTAACTCTGGGTGAGAATACCAACCCTGGCTCTGGTCAAGGTTAGACAAACTATTTGTGGATAGCACTTAGCACAGTGTCTTGTTCATAGTAAGTCCTTCAGACATTAAAAACAAAACAAAACAAAAAAAACTACTTTAAAGCAAATACAAAGTGTCTGAATCCAGTAGTACCAGATGGTGGGGAGGCAGTAAGCATAATAAATAGCCAATAGTTTACTATGTTAGATGGTAACGACGCCATGGAAATAGAAGGGTGCATGGCAGCCTCCCGGGAGGGTGCGCTTGGGTGAGCACTTGCAGAAGAGAGGTGAGAGCCACATATCTAAGGAGGAGCAGCCCCACCAACGCCTTCACTTGAAATGAGCTTTGTGTGCTCTCAGAAGATCCAGGTGACCTGCATAGCTGGACAGCAGAGGGCTGGCAGTTGGTGGTGAGATTGGACAGGGAAGCGGGAGGCAGCTCACCCAGGCCTTGCTGGCCTCTGGAGGGACATTGGCATTTGCTCTCATTGAGATGGGAGTGGCTATAGTATGGATATGATTTGAGGGTGTCCCCCAGGGTTCCTGTGTTGGTAGCACAGTCCTCCCTGCAGCAATCTGGGATGTCATGGGTGACCTTCAAGAAGTGGGGCGCTGATGAGGAAGGAATTGATGTGGTTCTGATGGGAGTTTTTGTAAGAGCAAGCCTGGTCCCTCCCTGTCGCCCTGGCTTCCTGTCTCGCCAGGGCTTTCTCCATTCTCTTCTGCACACATTCCCACCACGATGCCATCTGCCTCGAGGTTCTACCAGAGCCAGGCCAACACTGGTGCCATCCCTGGAACCTCTGGAACCATGACTTAACTAAACCTCTCTGCTTTGCTTTGTTTTTTCTTGGTAGCAGGGATTGACTCAGGGGTGCTCTACCACTGAGCATCATCCTCAGATGTTTTTATTTTATTTTTGTGACAGGGTCTCATTAAGTTGCCCAGCTTTCCTCGAATTTGGAATCCTCCTGCCTCAGCCTCCTGAGTAGCTGGGATTATAGGTGTGCACCATGGTGACTGGTCTAAATCTCTTTCTTTAAAAGGTATTAGGTTTTTCATTTTGATAATGAAAGGTGAATACAGGTGCCCCTGGAGTAGTGTGAACAATAAAAGTATTTTTCAACTTGTGTGTCATCGTTTTCTTCCTTTTAACCTTGCCTCCTCTCTCCCTTCCTCCCCTCTGTGGCACATGCTCTTCTTCTTTTTTCCCTCTCTCCGTTCTCTCTCTCTCCCTTCCTTTTTTCCTTCCCCTTCATCTTCCTCCTTTTGGGAGATCAACAGGAAAGTTTTCTCTCAGATCACAATGTGAGGTGAGCCATGTTCCTGAGAGCTGGTTGGTTTACAGAGAAGATTATGAAAAATAAGACCTCTGGGATTTCCAAAGTCGTGTCCATTGATGGCAGCCAGAAATCTAGTCTAGACAACTTTAGATCCTCCAGGGCCCCCTTCTGCACTAGAATATGAGGTTGGTGAGACCTGGCTTGGTCAACTGTAAGCTTTCTCAAAGCACCAGATGACCTCAGAGCGCTTCCCAGTTAGTTCTCACGGTCCTGGTTACTTGCTTGTTTGGTTAACAGCTATTTCCTCCACTTGCCGATAAGATCCTTGAAGGCAGAGGCCACGTCTTGTTTGTAAATCAGCGTAGTGGCTGGAGCGCCTGCTGCAGTGCCCTGCACACTTAAGTGAATGCATGCATTGACTTGGTGTTACTATTTCTATTTTCTTTACTATCACAATGCCAGAGCTGCATATTATAAAACCTCTATTTAGAAGGCCATAGGCATTTACATTATTGGATCACAATCTGTCTGTTTAAGAACATGCTGTAAGAATGCATTTTGTTGGGCTGGGGGTGCAGCTCAGTGGAAGAGCACTTGCTCAGCCTCTGTGAGGCTTGCCTAGCCCTGGGTTTGATCCTCAGCACCACATGAAAATATATTAATTAAATAAAGATATTGTGTCCATCTACAACTAGAGAAAAGTTTTTAAATTAAAAAAAGAATGCATTTTGTTCTGGGTGCAGTGGCGCATTCCTGTTAATCCCAGTGACCTGGGAGGCTGAGGCAGGGGGATTGAGAGTTCAAAGCCAGCCTCAGCAATTTAGCAAGGCCCTACACAACTCAGTGAGACCCTGTCTCTAAATAAAATACAAAAAGGGATGGGAATATGGCTCAGCGGTCTAGTGTTCCTAGGTTCAATCCCCAGTACCCCTCCCCCTTAAAAAAAGGCATTGTTTTGCTAGCAAGACATGGGTCATGATGCTCAGTTTCTATCATGATACGACACTTGTTTGAAATGTTTCCATTCTGCCAATTTGTTGAAAATACTGCAGAGGAATGGTAAAATTCAATAAGAAAACCTGTGTGTGTGTGTGTGTGTGTGTGTGTGTGTGTGTGAAAGAGAGAATTCAGAAGACTCAATTCATTTTTTTAATCTTAAATGACTAATACATTTAATGGGAATATATAAAAATATAAACATGTATAAAGCCCTTCTTATATGACTGTAAAGTAAAATTAACGTATTATGTAGTACACCCAAATTATGGAACTGATGTAATTAAAATTAGCATCATCAGGGAAACCCACCTACTCAGGTGGCACTCTTGCATCTGCCCCTCCTTCCTCTTGTCTTCCTCGGCTCGCCTCTGCCCTGTCCCTTGAGGCAATGCCATTCTAGCACTTTGCTTCAGTCAGATATTGCAAAGATTATACGCCTGCGGTCTGCAAGGCAGTTTAACTGTACTGGGTTCAAAACGATACTTCCACATGCACACTCACATTTATAGTAGCACAACGCACAATAGTCAAACTAGGGAACCAGCCCGGGTGTCCATGAGAGGGTGAATGGATAAGTAGAATGTGGTGTATATACACAATGGGGTTTTATTCAGCCCTAAAAAAAATAAAATTAAAAATAAAATTTCATTTGTAGGAAAATGGAGGGAACTTGAGACCATTATGTTTAGCTAAATAAGCCAAACTCCGAAGGTGAAGTGTCGCATGTTTTCTCTCACATGTGGAAACTGGAAGGAAAAAGGAAAAGAAAGGTGGAGAGGAGGATCTCAGACAATCAGGTGGAGGTCAGCAGACAGAGGAGAGGAACCCGGGGTGGGAGGAAGGGAGGAAGTGGGGAAGGGCTGGGGAACGATACTGGCAAATCCTATTGTCATGCGGTGTGCATGGAGAAGTGTGTGACCAACCCCACCATCACGCACAACTATGATGCCCCAATAAAAAATGTGGAAAGGAGGGGAAAACAGCAAAGACTAGCTGAAAATTAAAACAAAGATTTCAGGGGGATTATAGATGAAAGTATAAAATATAAACAAAAAAGTTTCTAAAAAATAACATTAAAGAATATTTTCATGGTAGAAATAAATCCTTCATCTAGTAACTCCACTTCTGAAACTGTAAGTGATGTCAGCTATTGGTTAAGTAACGCACAAGCGTGACCACAGATGACAGTTTCCCATCCTGTGACACACATAGGCACCCAGGCTGCCCAGGGAGGGCGCACATCAAAAACTTTAGATGAATACTGAAATGGAAACAATGAGAATTTAATAGTGTGGGTAGAAAAGTTGACAGTCTCCAAAAATATACCAGAGGACTGTAGCTTAAGATGGTTACACAATCAGCAACTTAGTGAGGCCCTAAGCAACTTAGCAAGACCCAGTCTCAAAATAAAAAATAAAAACGGCTGGGGATGTGTCTCAGTGGTTAAGTACCCCTGGGTTCAATCCCTGGGGGTGAGAGGAGATGATTATACTAAATATTACCTGCTGCCTATTTATTCAGTCCCAAATAATCAAGCTGGGCTGGGTACGGTGACACATGTCTGTAATCCCAGCAATTTGGGAGTCTGAGGCAGGAGGATCGATAGTTTGAGATCAGTCTCAGTAATTTAGGAAGGCCCTAAGCCTTCTCAAAATAAAAAGACCCTGTCTCAAAATAAAAAAAGGCTGGGGATATAGCTCAGTGGTTAAGCAACGCTAAGTTCAATCCCTGGTACCAAAACCAAAAAATAATAAAACAACAAAAAACCTCAACAAACAGACAAAAACCCAAATAATCAACTTGGCAATTTATTATGCATGTGCTCTTATATGGAGTGTGTGTGTGTGTGTGTGTGTGTGTATGCCCAATAGAGAGAGGAGAGAAAGAGGTGTAATTCTTTAAATATGATTGTTTAAATTGATTCTCACATTCTTACATTTGGATAGACAATTTCTTGTTGAGATTTTTGAGGAAAATCAGAAAGTGTGTTAGCCTCTGGTTATTTTCAAAATGTTCAACACTGAGTGAAATTCTTGAGATGAAAGCTTCTATGTAGTTCTAGTAAATAAACACAGTGGTTTGAAAGTGCACGCCTTGGGAACATGCCAAGACTGTTGCTTTTTATTTTCCACTCAAGTCAAATATTTCAAAATTTTGTTTGGAGATGATGTTTACCATATCGTTTTATTCTGGACTATTCATTAGGTAGTTTATCTGAAACTTACTGGTGTTTATTGAGATTATAATAAACAGGTTAATGATTTGTTTTAGTCTTTCATAACTGTCAGGAGAGAGACTTCAATTAAAATGCTGTTACTTTTTCCCTTGACTTTACGCAAACATTTTTTTTGTAGCATTCTGCAATTTCTTCAAAAATAAAGTATAAATTTACTACTTCCAGGGAATGTACATATCTTAAATTTGAGGTTTGGTACTCTAACATCTGTGAAAATTTGAGATAAATGAATCTTTCAAAATTAGATTTTGAAATTAGTGTGGAATCTATGTCTTAAAAATATATTGGAGCCTGAATATTTAGGTGACATTTTAAGAAAAAGTACAGGAACTTCAAATTCAATTTCATGTTTCTTTCCTGGTTCTATTGCAGGGAGTGGTTTACAGATAAAATATGTTTGCATTTCATTGGTAAGATACACAAATGTCACGATTTAGTTTTTACAAATTTAATTCTGACTTTGATAAAGAGAAAAAGTGAGTTAGATTCAGGGATGAAAACTTTAACATGTGAAATTTTATTTCATGTTCCAAATCCGTGTCTATTTGGAGATACCCACTGTTACTGTATGGCTTTTAGTCTTCAACCAGAATCTTGGCATGGTGTCAACCTGGCCGTACTGTAGCCTAGAAAATAGACATGTTTGCTCAGGTGGGACGTTGGCCAAAGAAAAATCCTTGGTGACATGGATGTCACCACAAGTTTTACTTGCATTTCATTAGCGTTCTGTTACCTATGTACCATAATCTTACCTACAGAGAAAATTAATGTTTAGGGGGGAAAATGTATTTGTATGTTTGTGTGAGTTTATGTACTTGCAATCATACAATATTTACTCTACACATTATTTATTTCATCATTGTTGAAACCTTGTGGATTACACAAATACAAACAAAAAAATCCCATGTTAGAAGTTTTAGTTCTCATTTTTCCAAGTGTGTTCACATGGGTATACAGATTAGAGCTCATACTCAGTTGAATATTCAGTGAGATTGAAGGTTGAGCTAAATTGAGGGTACGTTGATTAGGGTGTTTTATTGCAAAGAAGAAGAATCCCAACTTAGACCAGCTTCACTACTGAGAAGATTGAGAGGCTCCAGTAGCAGCAATCCAGGGACATGGCAAATGCCAGGGATGTTTGGTGCGGTGGCTCTTGTGGTCTCTGAGGATCCAGGAATCTCCAGTCTGTCTGTTCTGAGGTCTGTAGTACCAAAGGCCCATTTTCTGCGTAGTCCTGGTTGGGTTGCAAGTGGGTCAGGGCCTCCTGATTCTCTGGTTACATCCACCAGGTTGTGTCTCGAGGTCTCTGAAGAGCAGTTTTAGTCTGTTTTCTGTTGCTGTGATGGAATACCTGAGTGATTCATAAAGAACAGAGGTTTGGGGCTGGGGCTGTAGCTCAGTGGCAGAGTGCATGCCTAGCATGTGTGAGGCACTGGTTCGATCCTCAGCACTACATAAAAAGTAAATTAATAAACAAAGATATTGTGTATCCCTCTACAACTAAAACCAAAAACAAAACAACAACAACAAAAAAACAGGTTTATTTTGGCTGATGGTTCTGGAGTCTAGGAAGTTCCAGAACACAGTGCCTGCATCTTCTTAGCTTCTAGGAGGGCTGAGCACTGCTTCATAACGTGGTGGAATTCAGAAGGAGAAGCAGGCTTGAAAAGAGAGAAAAGGTGACCTGAATTCCTGCAGTAGCCATCTGAATCCCTTGAGAAAGGCATTTACTTATTCATGAGGGCTTTGCCACCAAGATCAAACACCTCCTGCTAATTCCTTCCTCCTGACACTGCTGCACTGGGACCAAGCCTCAACAAGAGCTTTGCTGGGGACAAACCATGTTCAAATCATAGCAAGCAGAAACCCAGAAACCCAAACTTCTTCACTGCATGATCTGGGCTGAGTCACATGCCTGTTTCTGAATGAGTCTGTTCTCTGATTGGCTTAAACCTGGTTTCCTGAACCCATCTCGGCTAAGAGGGTCAGATCACCGCAGCTTTGTGCAGACCAGTTAGGGTTCACCCCCTAGAGGTGGTGTCAATCCCTCAAGCCATGCTATGGCAAAGGAATGGGGAGAACCACAGGGTTTTCTATATGACGGGGAAGGAAAGAAGATACAATTCTCCTCCTTGGCAAAAGGTACAAACTCAATCCAAGACTTGGACTTTCTTTTCTGAAGGTGAGACAAGGATTGGGCAGATTTGTGAAAAACCTCATCTCATGGGCTGGATTTAGAGACTGGAGGAACTGGAGTCGAGGGTGAGAAATGTCCCAGAAAGTGCTGGGGAAGGAAAATAGCGAAGCCCAAGACATCTGAGATAGGAAGCCTGGAGAAGAGAGGTTTCCATGTTAGGAAACCTAGGATTCCAAGGATCAGGGAGATCTAGTGTGGAGTTGGTGGGAGATGCAGGAGTTGTGGGAGAAGGAGAAATTGGCAGGACATGATGGTGGAGTTGGTGCTATCTTCCCACTGAGCCCTAGAATGAGCTCCAGAGTGGTGCTGAAGACACTGGTGGGGGTTATGCAGCCCCAACTGTAAAAAGAAAATGGCAGGCAAAAGCATGACTGAACCAAAAATAGGTGGCATAACAGGGGGATTCGTCTGACCTGAATACTCTGATTAAATAAGAGGCAGTGAAGAAACTCAGCTAATAGGGTAGGCTAACGTGAATATCATATGTGCTCCAGGCTGAATGAGTATCCTGCTGCAGGATTTCATTTCATTTCAGAATGGCCCCCAAAGCCAAAACCAAAACACAGGGCTATGTATGCCCAGTGAGGAGTAGACGGCACATGTGGGGCTTGCAGGGGGAGTGGTCCCTAATCAGGTCTGCGTGGCTCATTGCCCACCTCCAGGCTGGACTGCAGTTGAGGAGCAAGTGATGATGAGGAGGCGATTCTGGGAAGAGCTGCATATGGCTCCTCCCTTGGGGAAGGCGGGGATAAGGCCTCTTAACCTCAAAGAGGGGTAGATTATTTTTTCTAGGGCTGCTTTGACAATATATCAAAATTGGGGGCTTAAAGCAACAGAGATTCATTGTTTCATTGCTCTAGAGCATAGGCGTCCAGCCAAGGACTGAGTCCTTTGTTATTCTCCAAGGGAGGGTTTCTCCTCACCTTTCCATACCTTCTGATGGTATCCAGGAATTTTTGATGTTCCCTGCCTTATAGGTGCACCACTCCAATCTCTGCCTCTGTATTCTCCCTGTGTGTCTGTGTTGCCTCTTCTCTTTTTATAAGGATATCTATAAATAAGACTGGATTTAGGATCTGTTTCCAATCCAGTACCACCTCATCTTAATCTGATTATCTCTGAAAAGACCCTATTTCCAATACATTCACAGGTATTGAGGTTAGGACTTGAACATAATTCTGGGGGGCATGCAATTTAACCCACAAAAGAGGCTTCAAAAAGACCATTTGGAGAATTTACTATGCACTCCTGGAGTTTGGGGGAATTTGATGAAATGTCTAGTTGGGAGGGCTGGGGTTGTAGTACAGTGGTAGAGTGCTTGCCTAGCCTGTGTGGGGCACTGGGTTTGATCCTCAGCACTCAGCACAGCACAAAAATAACTAATTAAAATTAAAGGTCGATTGACAACTATATATATATATATATATATATATATATATATATATATATATTTCATCACTCTAAAATCTTCCTGTTTCACCTTTTCAACACCTCTTCCCTCCACCTCAACCTGGAAACCACTGATTTTTTTTGCTCTCTCCAAAGATTTATTGTTTCCACAATGTTATATGGTTGGAATCATACAAGATTCCAGCTATTTTTTCATTGGCTTCTTTCTTTCTTTATTTTTTTGTACCAGGGATTGAACTCAGGGGCCCTCAACCATTGAGCCACATCCCCAGCCCTATTTGTATTTTTTAATTTTAGACACAGGGTCTCACTGAATTGTTTAGTGCCTCACCATTGCTGAGGCTGGCTTTGAACTTGAGATCCTCCTGTCTCGGCCTCCTGAGCCATTTGGATTATAGGCGTGCACCACGGTGCTCAGCCAGATTGGCTTCTTTCACTTTGATATGTACATCTAAGGTTCTTTCATGTTTTGTTGTGACTTGACAACTCATATTCTTTTTTTTTTTTTTAAATTAAAGCTTTGTATATACATACAGTATATACAGTAGTTGGGTTCATCCTGATGAACTCACATATGCATGGAATTTGATTTCAGTTCATTATCTTCCCTTTTCCTTCCATCTTCCTTCCCCTTCCCCATTCTCCTTCCTCTACTGTTAGAGTCTGTAAACAAGTCAGGATGGTGCCTGGCAAATGTTAGAGTCTGTAAACAAGCCTGGATGGCGCCTGGCAAAATGCCAGAGGGAGTGGTTTGTGAAGTAACGCCAGCGAGCCATTAAGTGTGGAGATTTCTTATTGGTTGACTGCTGTATCTAGTTTATGCTAATTAAGATAAGCTGTGTGGAATGTATAAATACCCCTCCTGTCCTACAATAAACGGCTCCCGCTCCTGCTGTATCAATGTACACAAGTTGCTTGTCACCCCCCGGTTATTTTGCCCAGCCAGCTGGACTGCGGCACTTTACCAGACTTCCTTTAGCTCAGTTACTTATTTATATTTGAATGGCTCTTTTTACTTATACATAAGGGTGATATTCCCTTTGCTATATTTGTATGTGCACATAACATGAGGTTAAAGAGAGAGAGAGAGAGAGAGAGAGAGAGAGAGAGAGAATTTTTAAAAATATTTTTAATTTTTAGTTTTTGGTGGACACAACATCTTTATTTTATTTTTATGTGGTGCTGAGGATCGAATCCAATGCCCCGCGCATGCCAGGCGAGCACATTACCGCTTGAGCCACATCCCCAGCTCAATACATGAGTTTTTGAGACTTCATTCTGCATTGTCTCCTCGTATACATCCCTTCACTCTGTCTCTTGGTGTCCTTCTACATTATTGATCCTCCCTTTTTCTTTATGAAATCCTATCTTCCCTCCCTTTCCTTTCCTCTGCTCTGGCTTCTGCACATGAGAGAGTTCGGTTTATTTCACGTAGCGCGATATTCTCTATTTCCATCCACTTACTGGCAAATGCCATAATTACATTCATTTTTAAGCCTGAGTAGAACGCACTGTATATATACCACAGTTTCTTAATTCACTCATCTATTGATGGGCACCTGGGTTAATTCCATAATTTGACTATAAACATTGAAGTGGCTGTATCACGATACTGTGCTGATTTGAGATCTTCTGGGGAAAGGAGTGGGACAGCTGGGTCATATGGTTGTTCCAACCCCAGCGATTTGTAGAATCTCCAACTGACAGCTCAAATCTTTTCAGCACTGAATACCCCATTGTCTGGGGGTTACCCAGTTTGTTTGCTGTCACCTGCTGAAAGATGCCGTGGTTGCTTCCTGTCTGGAGTGATTAAGAGCAAAGCAGTCATCAAGTGTAGCCTTTTGTCCTGACAGGAGTTCTTTTTTTTTTTTTTGGTACTCGGGATTGAACTCAGGGCACTCGACCACAGAGCCACATCCCCAGCCCTATTTTGTATTTTATTTAGAGACAGGGTCTCACTGAGTAGCTTAGTGCCTTGCCATTGCTGAGGCTGGCTTGAACTCGAGATCCTCCTGCCTCAGCCTCCCTAGCTGCTGGGATTACAGGCCTGTGCCATGGCGCCCGGCTCTGCCATGAGTTTGTAAACCAGCTAGGTGAGTGCCCGAGAGCTCGGCTGTTGGATGATATGGTAACACTAGGTTCAGTTTTGAATCTATGTTTTCTGCATTTGCTCTTGACACGTCCCGTTTAACCTTTTACTAGCCTTTCTGTAGTTTTTGTTATTAACAAATCCTAACGTGGTGGGGTCACAGGATGCTGGTGACAAGGCAGGAGCAACAGGAGAAAGAAAGGAGGAAGCTGGGTGCTCGTGAGAGCTCAGTGGGCTGGGCAGGAACCCAGACCCCTCGGTGTTGATGAGTGCGTCAGTCAGCGGTCACTTCAACAAATCCCAGAGATAATAGCTTATAAAGAGAAAAGTCCTATTTTGGGTTTTGGAGGTTTCATTCCTTTTTTGGTACCAGGGATTGAACTCAGGGGTGTTTAACCACTGAGCCACCTCCCCCGCCCCTTTTTATTTTTAAATTTGAGGGGTCTTGCTAAATTACTTAGGGCCTTTTAAGTTGCTGAGGCTGGCTCTGAAAAGCCAATCCTCCTGCTTCAGCCTCCCGAGCTGCTGGGATTACAGGTGTGCTGGGGAGGTTTCATTCTACGACCTTTTGGCCCTGAGCTTTGGGCCCCTGATGAGGTGGTACATCATGGTGGGAGTGGCAGAGCAAAACCACTCACTGGGGAAGAGGAAGGACAGGCTCCACAGCTCCCTCGGAGAGCATACCCCTGGTAGTCCAAAGATTTCCCACCAAGCCCCAGTTCTGCCCAGTTCTGACTACCTCCCAGTAGCCTGGGGACCGATCCTTCAACACATGAAGCCTTTGAGAGCACATTCAAGATCCAGAGCATAGCAATGAGTTAGCCCAGTGACCTGCAAGAGCTAATGCGCCTGAGCCATTTCCCTATAAGGCAATGACCCATCTTCTGGAAGAGCAGAGTTACAGCCAATTCAATTTCATCAATGATCAAAAGGGGATGTTTGGTCCTATTTTGAATATGCTTATGATTATTTGAACTGATTTATTTCTTCTCTTTCAGTAAACAAAAGGAATTCAATAGCAGACACAGACAAAATCATGAAATTTTACTACTAAGGTTAAGTGGGGAGAAACAAATACAATAGACCTGTTATGGCTCAGCACTATTAGCTGGGTGACAGAAGGTGAGCCACTGAACTTCTCTGTGCTTCAGTTTCTTCATCTGTAAAATGTTAAAATACATGGGGCTGCTCGGGGATTAGAATAATGCCTGGAATATCGTAAATGCCATTTTATAAGAGTTTATGCTCTTACTGGGCACTGCCTGGATGTCACACAGTAAGGTACCTGGAAATAAATCTATGGAAGGTCCATATAATATGATAAATAACAATATTCTAACACACAGAAGAGGAATGAAAAACATATTAGCTTCCTTGCCAACGAGGAGGAAACGTCTGAGAGCAATCAAACAAGAGTTGGTTAAGGACAACGAGGTAGATTACGGTGAACAATGGCTTCATCAAACCTGCTGTTATACAAACTGACTTTGAGCAGAAGGTTCACAGGGAGAGAGGGAGAGAGAGCCAGTGAAAAAGAAATGGAAAGTAGAGGAGACTAGGATGGATAAGTTGGTTCTTCGGGAACGTGAGCCAGCCGTGTGATCTGAATGTTGTGCAAGGCCCAAGCCACACATCCCCGCTGAGGAGCAGAACACGCTGCATTATTTCATTTCCTCTGGCTCTGGCTGGGCCCCAGTTAAAAAGTCTGCTCAGACTTTCTTTTTGTTACATTTCCAAAACCCACATGCTGGAGAACGTTGAGAGAGTCGGGCAATCTTCAGCTAGAATTTGAAAACAAGTAGGGATGCTGAGAGTTTCCTTAGGACCCAAACCTGCTCCACACTGGCCTGAAGGCTGTGGCTAGCGTTTGGAAGGAGAGGCTAGCCCCAGACTGGAAGGAGGTCTGCCCTGTACAGTGCCTGCGGGGGGGGGGTGGGCCTTGAAAACCAGGAATGACCGACCCTAGGAGGGTCTGCAGCGGGACCACTGCCCTGGGAGGCTGAGCAGTGCTGGGGAGATCACGTCCCTTGGGCTGGCGATGGCTGCGAATTCAAGGTCGCCCTGAGAAAAGACAGGCTCCTGGTTCAGCGTGGGTCAGTCTGTCCTCACTCCTCGAGCGTGGATTTCATTTACTGGTTCCATAGCCAGGACTATGGAAGATGGTGATCACTTTGCAGATGATTAAAACCAAACCCAGGAGCATCTCATGTCAGGCCTCCTGTGTCCTCCTGTGCTGATGGCCGGTGATCATTCCACTGCCCTGGGCTCCTCAGGGCTCCCCGATGCTGTGGGGGAGGCCTCTTTTGCTTTCATCTGCACTCATTCTATTTTATGCGAAAACCGTTGAAGGGCTGCCTGCAAGACATGGATACCGAGATTTAGGCAAGCCCAGGAAACAGGAAGAGCTGCCGTGGCCGGAAACAAAGTGGTGGCCTGTGAGAGGGCTGGGCAGGCCCGTCATGCTGTCCTGACGTCCCATCGAATGTCACCTCAGTGATCTCCCTGATGGCCCTTTCTTTTATAGGATTTTTCTTTTTAACCATTTCTGCAATGCTTTTATTAGTGCACTGTAGTTATGCATAACAGGTGGGTCATTCTGACATGATCATACATGCATGGAATTTACTTTTCTCCACTTCAGTCCACCAGGCTCCTCTTCCCCCCTAGTCTCCTTCCTCTACTCTTCCGCCTGACCTTCCTTTTAAATAAACTCTCCCTGCCCCCCTAGAGGCAAGAGCTTAGCCAGGCTCCTCTCCAGTGGTCTATCTGCTTATTCATCGCCTGCCTCTCAGTGGATGCAGATCCAGAGCCCTAACAATGACTGTCACCCAACACTAGCCCGGAGCCTGGTATTTAAGGACTGTGTCCCCCTCCCCAATGAATGATAGGCAGCTCTCCAGGGTAGGGGGGTTTTGAATGGCTGGTCACCTGCATCCTTTTAGTTAGAGAACATGCCTCCCTGAAGTCCCTGTGGAGAAAGATGCAGGCGAAGACCAAGAATGTGTGCAGCGGGATCAGAGGAGGACTGTCCAGTTTGGGTGCGTTTCATCAAGGTGTCTCGGGAAACTTGGGTGTTCCTTCGACTGAGCAAGAGGAAGAGATAGATAAAAAACTGATGAGAACACGAGTGAGACTCAGGCTTTCTCTCCCACTGAGAGGGAGGGGCAGATTCACAGGGTGCACGGGGCTCCCCCTGCTCTCCCTGTAATTCCTGAGGGTGCCCCTTTGCCTCCTCCGAAGCTTCCTGATTGCGGTGATAAATGACACGCCTATCTCTCTGCAAGGTTCTGCCCACTGCCCTTCACTGCCCGGCCTAGTCGCAGTGTTCTCTTGGAGATGAGGGTGGGATCCCTGAGCCGCAGGGCAGAAGCTGTTGTGTACAGAGCTCATTAGTCATGTGAGAGAGTCCTTCCTGACTCTCATGATGAGACTCTTTTAGGGTCCTGGCAGCCAGCTGGTCTTTGTGTTTGTGGATGGTCACCAAGGGCACTTGGGGCCATGGTTATAGAGCCGGATGCCTCTGTACCACGTGATCTCAAGGCTCAGGACAGTGTCTCAGCGTCTTCCTAGGTTCTCATAAAAACTTGCTTGATTCTGTTCTCAGTCCTGCTGGAGGTGCCATTGGGAAGGTCTGTTTTGGGGGCATCCTTTGGAGGACAGCTGGACACTGTGGCTGCACTCATGATCACGCCTCCCTCTGATGCTAAGGAGTTTTCTCTGAACACCACCAGCTGCCTCCTGCTGCAAGATAAGCTTTCCCAGGAGGCTCGTTGGTTCTTAGTGTGCTACAGTCAGACCAAGATGTGTCCGAGTCCTTAGGCCCAGAGAGTCTAGTAACACAGGCAACCATCTGACCCAGTTGACCGATTAATGTTTGTCCTGGAAGGGCTGGGGAGGGTCACTGGGCATGGTTCCAGCGGAGGGCATGTCACTGGTTATGCCAGCGTAGTGAGATGAGGAAACCAGAGTGGGAAGCTCTGTGGCCGAGGGAGAGGGCTCCATGTAGCTCTGAACTCTTCCAAGTCTTTCTCTGGAATGTGCTAGAAGCACAGGTTTCCTCCTGAAATCCATGGACACAGTTGCCTGAGGCAATGCATCCCCTGCAGGTGAAGGTGGAAAGGCTGTCCTGGTAGTGTCCACGTGACAGGCCTGCTTTACAATGGGAGGACACACACGGAACATAGCATGTGGTGTCGTGTCACACGTCGAGTGTTAAAATGTAACACAGGGGACATCCTTTCTTGTGTTCACTGCCTAGTTTCCTGACTCTGGCCATCATGCAGCTCTAGGCACGAGGTCTTCTGACTTCCCTGCTGTCCGTGGTCTTTGTCACCATCATTTAAAATGTTTTCCTAGTACTCTGGGAGGTGATGTGCTATAGTTGAACTATCAGTGTCTGCATTCTTGGATTCAACCAACCATGAATCAAAAACATTGGAAGAAAATTGTACTCAACCTGGGCAGACTTTGCTCCTTGTCTTTCCTCCCTAAACAAGGCCACAACAGCTGCTTACATAGCACTTACGTTGTGTTCAGTATTGAAACCAATCTAGAGATGAGTTCAAGCACACGGAAGGTAAAGGGGCTGGATGTGTAGCAGGGGCAGAGTGCTTGTCTACAGGACGGAGAGGGTGGGCACAGGTCATATGCGCCATTTTACAGAAGGGGCTCGTGCATCCTCGCACTTGGTGTTTGTGGGAACCAACCCCCTGGATGCCAAGGGACACCTGCAGGTCGTTTCACCTCTCCTATTGTGAATGCTGTCATAGTGTCATGCCTACACCTTTCCCCCATATTGTAGCTTAGTTGGGGTGGACACCGTGGACAGGAGAAAGATGAAGGCCTGTGTGAAGCGCCCCTGGAGGTCAGGCTCTGGGAGCCGCGGCTTGATGCCTGAGCTCTTCCTGTGTGCACAGGGTTCTCGGTGTTTCTGCCGTCTGTTTCCAGGATTCCTCAGAGTCCTTCAGAATGTGCAGTGGTAAACTCCCCTGGCAGCCTGGTGAAGGACTTGACAAGCGGGTGATAAATTGCTTTGTGAGGCTTGAGCGGAAGATCTGGCACCACAGTTCCGGTTGGTGTGCGGAACAGAGTAAAGAGAAGCCAACTTGTACACACGACGCTGCTCTTCTCTGCAACAGGGGCTCAAAAATTTGCATTTCCAAATGTATACATCTTTGTATTATTTATTTTTATTTATCTATGACAGCAGAATGCATTACAATTCATATTACACATATAGAGCATACATTTTTCATATCTCTGGTTGTATACAAAGTATGTTCACACCAATTCGTGTCTTCATACCTGTACTTTTCACATTCCACCATCATTTCTAACCCCCTGCCCTCTTCCTTCCCCTCCCACCCCTCTGCCTTATCTAGAGTTCGTCTATTCCTCCCACGCTCCCCCTCCCTACCCCACTATAAATCATCCTCCTTATATCAGAGAAAACATTTCACATTTGGTTTTTTGGGACTGGCTGACTTCACTTAGCATTATCTTCTCTAACTCCATCCATTTACCTGCAAATGCCATGATTTGTTTCAGCTTCTGCGTTTAATATTTTCTTTTTCATCCTCTCAATACATGTTCATGGCCTGAGGGGGAAATATTCCTTGGATAAATAGGTAGAATAGACTTGTGCAAATGGAAAAAATAATATTCACTCTTAATGCTATGGTTTGACTGTCCTCAATGTTCCAGTGTGGGAAAGCTGGTCCCCAATGTAGTGATGTTGGGAGGTGACATTAAATGGAAGGTGTTTGGGCCGTGGGGACACTGATCAGTGCTGTTACTTAGGAGTGAGTTTTCATGGAAGGAGGAGTTTGTTCCCCTCCCTCTGCTGTCCTTACACCCAGGATGTGGTCCCTCAAGGATGGCTCTGCAGGAGGGCCCTTGGCAGACGCCAGCACCTTGATTTGCATTTCCCAGGCTCCGGAACTGGTAGAGATCCATTTCTTTTCTTTATAAATTACCCAGCTGTGGTATTATATTATAGCCCCCAAAGCAGACTACACTATATATCTCAGATGTCCTACTTAGTTTCATTGACTGTAAGGAAGAGCTGTTTTTCCTACTTTTTTTAAAATTAGGAATTAAAATAGGAGACTTCTGATTGGAGGCTCTTTTTTTTTTTTAAGTTGTTTTCTTTTGGGTTAAAGCCTGACAGTCTTTTTCCTCCTACATTTTTAGAAGTGCTGGGAAATGCTGTGAATGGTCTTCAAGAACTTTAGAGTGGCCAGTCAGGTGAAGTAATCCACTGGGTGCCCACCACATGTCAGGAACAGAGCTGCGTGCCTTATGCTATTCACCCGCATAATTCCCACAGAGACCTCAGTGTGTGGGAGCTATTCTTCCCCTCTGTTTTACTCTATATCAGTGGAAGAATTCCGACACAGAAACTTGCTTTCCCAGTTCAATGCTTGGCCACCGTACAGTCCTTGGAGCCAGTGTGGCTGTTCCCAGCTTTGAGAGGTGGCTGCTCTGTGCAGGGCTTTCTGTGGTCAAAAACTTGTCTTTTAACAAAAGAATAAAGTCATTGTCAAGTAGAAGGGTAATTAGTCCTGGTTTAACAGTACACAAAGTCCAATAAAAAGCAAACCCTAAAGCAGCGATGTGTTTCACATCTGATGTGTAACAGCTATGCTCTTTAGTTTTTGCATGGTATGATCTTTTTTTTTTTTTTCTTTTGGCACCAGGGATTGAACCCAGGGGGCTTAATCACAGAACCACATCCCAGCCCTTTTAAATATTTTATTTAGAGCCGGGGTCTCGCTGAGCTGCTTAGGGCCTCTCTAAGTTGCCGAGGCTGGCTTTGAACACTTGATCCTCCTGCCTCAGCCTCCAGCCACTGGGATTATAGGTGTGCACTCCCCAAGCCTGGAATAATTCTTTTATTCTAACATTTTCTCTGTGTTTAGAAAAAAATCTTACCTTTACCTTGATGCTCAATTCAAATTTATATCCAATTCCACCTACCTACGTATCTATCCATCCATCCATCCATTCATGTATTTATCTTTAAGGATAGACCTCTTCAGGGCTAAAGTTTTAAAAATTGGCCAAGTTCTTAATCCTCTATCAGCATCTATTTATGCTTTTGGAATAATTTTTTTTTGGATAACTGTTTTAAAGAAGTCCCTCCATTTCTGTTAAAAAAGAAACTCCACAAACCAATTCCTTTTCTTTTTTCTTACGTAGCTCCTCTTTTTTTCTGTCTTCTTTCTTTCCTTTCTCTCCTTCCCTTACTACCCTTATTACCCCTTTCCCTTCTTTTCTTCATTTATTTTTTAGAATGCTATTTGTTTTAGGATGTTTCAAGAGAGAATAATCCCTCACTGTCTAGGCCACAGGTCCGAGAGGTGTGTGGATATCCTTATGTTCCTTCCTGGTCTCTGGGTCCTGAGTCACTACATCTGCATTTTTGTTTGTTTTTGGAAGCCAGGACCTATGGGCAAAGTCGCTTCAGCAAGGCTAAACTAGTCTCCACAATTTCAGTTACTAACCAACCAACCAGTGAACCCACGTCCACAAAATGAAAAACAAACCAAAAAACCTTCAATCTAATAAAAAACCTGTCACAGGGACTCAGGCCTCACCTTGGGTCAGTCAAAGCTGACAGTCCTTTTTCCAAATTTCTCCCACTCTAGAAGGCCTGACTCTTGACTATACCACATGAGAATCCGTGCTTGAGCAACCCTTCAAATCCTTGTCCTTTAAGCATTCATCATCATTTCCAGTTCCTTTTTTTTCTTATGTTTTTAGATATTTTTATTTCTTCAAATTTGTTAATTATCAGGAGAGACTGAAATAAAAAATATAATTGAGTCCCATCATTATTGTCATCATTATCATGGAGATGGCTTTAAGAGAAAACTGGTCAGATGAATATTATTGCTTCCCATTTTCAACCAGCAAATAGCTGCCATTGATAAACAGCCAAGAGTCTGTCCAGGATGCTTGAGATATGTTATATAATACAACAAGCCTGTTCCACAGGCAAGGAAAAACCTTAGAATAACTTATGTGAACTTCTCGATTTCATTGTACAAGACAAGTACGAAAGCACCACCCATGCTTCTGAGAACATTGGACCATGCACCCTTGAAAAAAGCTTTGCCTCCTTCATCATGGGCAATTTTCCTCCAGCAGTCAATTGTGCCTGTGTATATGATGTCAGTTTCTTTGCGCTCTGACTGCAAAGAGTATCCAATGGATAGGAAGTCAACCCAGCAATGTAATGACAGACTGTGCAATCATCCAGCTGGTGGAGATGTGAGTATTCTTGGGATCCTGAAGCATTCCCTTTGTGTGTCATAGATACCAAAGTAGGCTGCTCAGTAGATGACAATACCCTGCACAGACACATTAAAGCCCTGGTACAGGCCCTTAATCCCATCAGATTTGTAGATCTTACCCAGGCAGTCACCGAGGCCTTGGAATTCCCTTTCAGCTCCGGCTTTCCCCACATCGGCTGCCAGGTGGGCTCAGGCAAAATCAAGAGGGTACACAAAACACAAGGATGTGGCCCCTGCAGCACCATCTGATGCCAGCTTCCCTGCAAAGTAGCGCCAAAACTGGGTCCTCTTGTCCACACCACCCAGGAAGATCTGCTTGTATTTAACTTTGAAGGCAAAGTTGAGAGCCTGGGTGGGGAAGTATCTGATGACATTGTCCAGGTTACCACGCCAGAAGGTCAGAATTCCCTGCTCGTTGGGAATAGGAACCACACAGTCTCTAATGCCCTTGTGTTGCTTATCTGCAGTGATTTGCTTGCAGGCATGTTGTACCTGCAACAGCAGCTTGACCCGCTCGATGGGCACTACCCCAGTCTTGGAGATGGCCGCGGCCACTCCACCAGCCAGGAAGTCCTTGGCAAAGGACACAGTAGCATCTGTCATGTTGGAAGAAGAGGAGGCAGGTGACTGAGGGACCGGACTAGATTAGGAACTGGCTTTGACTCCCAGGCTGTCTTCAGCTCTTTATCAGTGGAAAATTCTTCTCATAGAGCTGAGCCACAACACTAGGGAAGAGGGAGAGTTTGGAGGTGGGTACCTGCCTGCCCACCTGCTTCCTCACAGAACAAACCTGCCAAGTTCCGGACCCTGGGCAATACTCCACAGACTTGACCTGCGTGTTCAAAGCTAACTCTGTTTATCTTCAAAGATGACAGATCAATCAAAGTCAATTTGCCAAAATGGGTTAAGCTTTCAATTCCAGCCAGTTCAGTAAATAGTTTTGAGAATTTACTATGTACCAGGCACCAACTAAGCACTAGCATCTTACAAATATCCCATGGACATGAGTCATTCTTTTGAAATGTATAGATTTTATCCTACCTAACTATTCTTGATATTTTTACAAGGGAATGTTTTTCATTATATTTCATTTTTATTTTTTTTTTGCCAGCATCTGGGAAAGCTATTTAAATATTTTTCTCATTTGTGTTCACTTCATCAAAAACTTTTATTAATTCTGATTTTAAATATCAATTTCTAGGGCTGGGTCTGTGGCTCAGTGGTAGAGGGCTTGCCTAGCATGTGTGAGGCACTGGGTTTGATCCTCAGCACCACATAATAATATAGAAGTAAGATGAAGTTATTGTGTCTATCTACAACTATAAAAATATCAATTTCTACTCTTTGTGGTATAGGATTATATCACTTGAAGATTTTTTTCTTTCACTTACAATATTTATTTCTCCAAATAAAATTTATAAGCATTTCATAACTCAGTGGAAGCTTTAAATTCAAATTATATAAAGTCTCAAAAATGTATTTCCATTAGAACTAATTTGATTCATTTGAACACATAAGGGTACATATTTTATGATGAGCTGGGTTCTTTGTGGAGGGCTGCAGTTGTATAACATAATTCAATTTTATTTCCTTTCAGAAAAACATATATTCCAGCATGTGAGCTACTTTTGGAAGTTATATTTATATAACAACAGGACCAAAAAAGTCTACAAACATTTTTCAACTGAAAATTTCATGGGGTGACATATATGCATGTTTTCAGTCTTTGCCTTTCAATCTCCAAGTAGCTATTTCAGAAAGTTTAATCCTTACGTTGGAGGATTAAATACGTTGGTCGAGGGCTTCCAGTCCATGTCACAAGACTGGTCCCTGGGAGAAGGATGGGGAAAGGACTGGATCCTGGAAGGGCAAAAGAGGGTCTCTGGTCCAGGTCTTTCTGGGAAGAGAGGGAACTGTGGTCCAGAGATGATGTTCCCTGGAGGGGAGCCCCGGCCCTAGAGATGGCAGGATGGAGGGGACTGCTACTTACTGCTAATGGTGAGTTTCCAGATGTTTTGGACCCTAGGCCCCAGTTGAAACAAGCATTTTTAGGACTCTTTATATGAGTAATTATTACTCTTTATGTGAACAAGTGCCTCTCAGCCCCAAATCCACCCTTCATTGCCTGCTTTAAGTTGATGGAGATGGGCCGCTTGAGCATCTTACCGCTGGGCTGGAATGCCAGATTGATGGCAAAGGACAGGCATCGCTTCCTGGTTTCCCTGTGATTCTTTATTTTTCCCCAAGTGATTTATGTGTTTTTTTAAAATCCTACTGTGGCAGCCAATGGCATAGGAAAGGGACATTCAATTGTGTGCCATTGGGTTTTTATCCTCACAGGCAGGTTCCCAGTGAGTCAAGCAGCACCCAGTGGCTGGTTTCTTAGTCATGAATTTCACATCCTCTTAGAGGGGTGTCTCTTGCTTACCAGTTCCAGCTGCAGCTGCTTGCCTGAAGCTTGTTCACCAGCACCCTGTAGGAGGTTCCTAGCTTGCCAGTCCTGGCCCACATTGTTCTGCCCGCCAACCTCTGCCTACCCCTGTGGACAGTTCTTGTTTAAGGCAACCAAGCACATCCCTGCTGCCCCCCCGCCCCCCGGCCCCCAGTGAGCTGCAATGACTTTTCCAATATATCTGAATCCCAGTCATGGGGAGGGTCCTCTCTTTTTCAAGTTTGTCCTTTTGTGAGTATTATCCTTCATCCCGTGATTATTCTTTAAAGTACTTTTTATCCCCATAGATTTAATCCTCTACTCCTTGTAATTATCTCTCTATATTAAACCCTTCTTATTAAAATCAGCGTGTGTTTTCTCTGCCTCTTAATTATCATGACGAATACAAGATGATAGTACATAATTGATAGAATTTTGAATTTGTTTCCTTCTATATTTTATTTCCTTGTTTTTTGAAGCCTTAGAACAGAGTGTTCAGGAGCCAGGGAGCTCTGTGGTCCTGACCTTGGGAAGCTGAGATTCCCCTAGGGGAACAGAGTCCTGCAACCTGTGACCGATCTCTGAAGATTCACACACCTGCTAACATCTCTGGGGAGAACTGATAAGAACGGATGATGGAAAATTAGCCCTACATCTGGGTGAAGGGAATGCTGGGAAAACCGACTTGGATTTCCTGTCTATCCAGAGAGATGGGCAATTAAGCTCAATTAAAGAAAATAAATATAACATTTGCAGCGCTTCTGCTTCATAGCAGTTGTCCTTTTCAGGTTTAATCAGTGACAAAAAATATAGTGATAAAAACTGATAATAACTGAGTAATGCTGCCACCTAAGTTTTATTATTTATAAATTAAATTGTCGTATTTTGAAAACAGTGGTACATATATCACTGTTTTCACTTATTTAATCTATAGACACGAGGATTTCTGGAACAAAGGTAATAAATACTCCATAACGCACTGGGACCAGAGGCTCATAGCTCCCAGAGCTTGAAGTGGTTGCTATAATTATAAGAATGGAAAAAATAGGGAGAGTCAAGTGCTCATTACTACATAATATGGAAATGATGTCATCTTCTGAACACTCTGAAGGGAAGATGCTGCCATCTGGCTTTCATTTGCAAAGTCTCCATCTCCACCCTGCGCTTTTCTGTCCCTATTTTGATACAACCATTTTGCTGCTCTTCTTTTGCATTCAAACAAGAGCTGTTCCTGAGAGAAGGTGGTCTTCTGGAGGACGAGTGCCGGCCTGCCTGGGTGCAGCACCACCCCACCTGAGTCCTTCCTGTCTGCCCATCTGTCCGCCACTCTTCTTCATTCTGATTTCCCCTGTTTCTTTGTTCTTTGGAACTAGGGGAAGCCTCTGATGGGCTGCCAGGCATGTTTTTCTGTTTCTACTCTTCGTATTTTAAAATTAATATCCTAGTGTTTAAAAGACATGAGTATTTATAAATAACATCAAATTCATAAGAATAAACATGATGTAATCCTATTAATTTATAAATAAGTGAATATTTATAAAGAATATGGGTTATATATTATAATTAATATTTTTAAAGACATATGAAGTAATAGTTAACCTTTTCTGAACTCTATGTGTATTTTTTTTTTTTTTTTTTGGTACCAGGGATTGAACGCAGGGACACTTACACAGAGCCACATCCCCAGCGCTTTCTTATATTTTATTAGAGGGAGTTTTGCTGAGTTGCTTAGGGCCTCACTAAGTTGTAAGGCTGGGTTTGAACTCGAGATCCTCCTGCCTCAGCCTCCGGAGTGGCTGGGATTGTGCGCGGTGGCTATGCATCCTAATTTGGTCTCACAGCTCTGCTCTAGCACCAATCCAGAGATCTGAAATAGCAGTAGGAAAAAAGGAAATGAAGAAAACAAATAACAACTCTAGTTGTAGGAGCATTTCGTTCAACAAAATTAGGAAATAAAAAATATCTTTCTAACTTTGATGTGACAAAGTAAAACGATGACACTGTTAGTGCTTCATTCCCTGGGCTGTTGTCCCCTTGCCCAGTCACGACCCTCACTGCTGTGAAAGCAGGCCTGTCTGCCCGGAGCAGAGAAGGAAGTTTATTATGGTACTGAAAAGATTTCCTTGGCCAAGTTCATGTTCAGACCCAGGTTCACAGGAGCCAGGGCTTCTTCAGTGTGATTAAGGGGCAATTAGGCCTCCTGACAGCTCTTCTGGGTCCAGCGGGCAACTCACCAACGGAGGCCTGGAATGACGTCCCCTCCCACCCTCACCCTGGAGCCTGAGGTCTCTGGATTCCAAAGGTGGCAGGGTGATTAGGTGTAGGGTCCTTAAATGAGGACAAAAGGGAGTGATTTCATAAAGAGGGAGAACAAGACAAAATCTGACCCATATTAGTTTCCTTAGTGCTGAAGTCTTGATAGTTCTGTGTAATGACTCGGGGAAGCACTGGACTCGCTGTACCTCAGAGCAGACATCTCCCTTGAGCACCCAGGTGCCGGAGCAGGATGGTGGCATCCACTCCCGATGAAGGCACCATGCAGAGCGTGGGTTGGACAGCCTCAGGGTGTCCCCTTTCCTCGCTCATCTTCCATGATCATAAGAACATGGACAACCTTGAATACGTGTAAATGGTGGTGCCTGAGGTTTGGGTGAGGGGCCTCCAGGGGTCCTCCCTTTGCATGCTGCCTTTGCTGTCACCCTGGGGAGCTCACTGTCTGAGCCTGTATCCTTCAGTGTGTGCGGGGCTCCCACACACTAGGCCCCCTCTCAACCCACCTCATGTGCATGTGGGTGCTGCCTGTGTGCGGGGAACGTCTGCTGAAGTTGAAGGGAAATATTTACAGAAGGAACTGGTTGGGTCACACTGACAGTGTTGGAAAGAAACTGGTACATCAGGTGAAAAGTTGAATGAGGTAAGAAGGATTGATTTTGTTCCTAAGGAAAACCCATCTAGGATTTTCTGAGTGTGGCCCAGCTTTAGGAACTGGCTCCAAGCCCAGATTCTTGACTATGTCCCTAAACAGCCCAGGGATTTTCCCAACTTGGCTAACACCTGCCCAGGCCTCAATTTCTCTATCTGTGGGAGGCAATTATGAAGATCAGGGCTCAAAAGGTGAGGCAGGTGGAGCCTGCACCTGTTGGGAGGCCCAGCCCCTCCCTTCCATCCACGGGAGCTCAGGGCTTTCTTATTGGAACTTTCCGAAAAGTCCAAATTTGAAATATTCAGCAAAATCTTCCCCAAGGCACAAGCATTGCTAAGTGGGGGCAGGATTCCTAGCTGTAGATGCGAGAAAGTTCTAGAGCTTACAGGGTGTCCCATTGCCCCAAAGGACCATTTCTTTTAGACTCTGAGCTCAGCTTTTTGCCTAGTAACTTAAGGAGTCAGGGCCCAGGAATGGTTACTGGGTGAACTTGCAGGAGGATGCACATTTTTCACCAGTCAATTTCTCAGCTCAGGGTAACCAAGAGTTTCTTTTTCAAAATTTTAATCTTGATCTGAAGTTCAAATGCATGTGGGGAACGTTTCTATCATTTTCCTGGTTGGAAAGATGATCGGGAGGTGGAGTATTGGTTGTGACTTAAACAGGAGGTGAATGTGTCGACTCTTTGTTCATGCCCTTTCCTATATGCCAACAACCCCAAGTTTCATGATTAAAATTGAGCAATTAAAACATGAAAAGCTCAAAAATACATGATTAAACGATGCTTCAGTGGAGACTCGACAGTACAGAAGCAGACCTCTGTGTCCACCGGGACTTTTACTGCTAAATCCAGGAAGCAAGTAGTTCTGGACAATGATGTCAGGTCATGTGAGTGCCTTTTAAAAAAAAGGGGTTTATATTTTAGGGTAGGTATTTAGGTTGTCCAACAGTTATATATCCTTTAGAAGTGGCTTTCAAACATTTTATCCATCAAATTTCCCTTGTCATGGAACATTCCTTAAAGAGTGAATGTTAAAACAGATGAAATCAGAGCTGCTCTTGCTGAGGCCCGGGTTGGGGGTTGAGTTTTTTCTGTTGGTTCTTTCTCCTTGGAGTAGCCCACGAATACTTCCCATGGAACGGCCCAGGCCCTTGGGGAATGTTCATCTAGAGGGTTGACTTTGGGATCGACCTGGCACATGCTCAGTCAACTCCTCCTGGGCCACTTAAGTGTCCCTGGAATCCTCCTCGCTATGATACGCCCAGAGAACACTGTACTTGGCCACGAGGCAGTAACGTGCCACTGACTGGGGAAGGTCTCCCATTCAACCTAGGAGGGCGTTCAGACTAAATCATCCCTTAAAGCCAACACATGCAGAAAAGTCAAGTATAGCCAAATTGGCTTTTCAGTTTCCAAAGAAGAATGAACCCAGGGGATGGGTTCAGTTGGCACTTCTGAGATGTAACAAGCAGGAAAAAAATCAAGCGTCTGAATCCCATGTCCCAGTTTATTTGCTGGGGCCTGACCTGGAGGGGGAGGTAATACATATTTTCCTCTTTTCATAAAAGGTCTGGGGTGGGCTAGAAGACCCTTGGAAGTGGAACTCAGAAGGCTTGTTTGCAAGGCTGGTTTGTGTCATTGATGTAAAGCTGTGGGAGGGTCACCAGGCCAGTCATTTGCAGTGCCAAGCTTGGTTTCCATGGCTTCAGATTCATTTCCAAATAACTGAAAACACATGCTAAAATATGCATTCGCTTAAGGCTCAAAATTTCCTTGTGAAGTACTTTACATGCTATTTTGATTTAAAGTGCTGTGGTCCAAAAACTCTTATATATCAGTGTTTAAGTGTTTTAAAACAGATCTTTTAAGAATAAAAATTATGTAGAATTAACAGAGAGGTGACTAATAATAATAATAATAATAATAGTTCTAATAGACTAATAATGATAATAACTAGCAATAATAGTTCTGAGGACTGAGCAGGGAGAAGCCTAAAGGCAACAGCTTAATATGGCCCTTCTCCATGCAAAGTCAGGACTGTCATCATTGCAGCTTGTCATTTAGTACTGATGTTGTACGCCCTTGCTCCCTCGGAAATGACTCTTACACCTGGACATGACACTGTGACATCTGACAAAGAGAAAAACGGTGTCTGCCTTATTGATCTTGCATGGTTTTCATCTGCAGCAGAGGCAAGGCCACCAAATATCCATGAGGACAAAGAGGGAAAATGTGTGAAGGAAGCCAGCAGGTGAAGGCGGTCACCTGGACATCAAGTTCCTGTTTCAAGAGACTGGCCTTCAGAAAGGCCAATTCAGTGCTGCCAGAGGGGCTGGTTTTTCAAGATAGGCTTCAAAATTAATGTTTTACTATAAAATCTTCCTTAAAAGTTTCAGAAACTCAAGATGTAAATACTACAGGTGGTCTAATAAATAGCTCTGGAGGTCAGGTGTGACCAGGGGATTCTCTGCTCCACAGGGCATGACATTGGCCTGAAAGCACAACAGCCCTAGAGCCCCACTGGCCTTGAGAAAGGATGGGACAAGTACTCACGAAGACACAGTGGGGCACCTACCTGGGGCTGGGGAGGACTGTTGGTGCCACCCCTATGTCCCCAGCTTACATGCCCACAAACATGGAGCTTCATAAGGCTGGGAGGAACTTGAGAAGTCTTCCTGATGTCACTGTACCCCAGGTAGCCGAACCAAGGAGGTTCAATGCCAATTTGTCTTTTAGGATTAGGATGAAAGAAAGAGTTCAGAAGATGTTTTAGTCAGCTTTTTCGCTGCTGTGGTTAAAAGATCTGACCAGAACAATTTTAGAGGAAGAAAAGTCTATTTGGGGGCTCACACGGTTCCAGAGGTCTCAGTCCACAGACAGCAGGCTCCATTCCTCAGGGCTCCAGGTGAGACAGATTATCATGGCGGGAGAGGGTGGCAGAGAGTCACAGCTCACATGATGATCATGAAGCAGAGGGAGACCCCACTCTCCAGATACAAAATATGTCCCATAGCCACGCCCCTGATGAACCACTTCCTCCAGCCACACCCCACCTGCCTCCAGTCACCCCTCAGTTAATCCCATCAGGGATTAATTCACTGAGTAGTTAAAGGCTAGGACCCAATCATTTCTCCTCTAAACCTTCTCGCATTGTCTCATATCTGAGCTTTCGGGGGACACCATACTTAAACCGTAACAGAAGACTTCTAATTCTGGACAAATAGAAGTAAAATTACCAGAAAAGATAGTAACACTAATCTAAAGAGAGTGATAGTGGCAAAGTTGATATCAGACAAAGTAGACAAAGTAAATTAGGAGAAATAAATAAATTTATCGCATAATGACAAAGGAGTCAATTCATGAAGAGACCATAATATCATAAACATTGGTTTGAAATACATCATGCAGAAACTGACAGAACTAGAAGGAGAAAGAGCCCTGCCTCAGTGATTTCAACTCCCCTCTTTCAATAATGAGCAGAACTAATAACCAGAAAAATTGGCACGATTGTGGAGGAGACCTGAACAGCACTAACAATTAACTGGGCCTCATCAACATTAATAGAACACCCACTTAGCAACAGCAGTACACACATTCTTTTCAAGTGCACACAGAACAGTTGCTAAGATAGGCCATATACCACCCCATAAAAGTGGTCCTGGTACATCAAGAAGAATTCTAGTTACAAAACTGATGTTCTCTGAGCCAATGGAGTTAAATAAGATACTAATAGCAGCAAGATCTCTAGAAAATCCCCAAGTCTTTGGAAACTAAGCAACACACTTCCAAAACCACATGGATCAGAGAATTCAAAAGAGAAATTAGAGAGTACTTTCAACTCAATTGCAGGGAAAGTGCAGCATGTAATAGTGCGCCTGGCACTGAGGAGGCACCTAGTGGGAAATTGGGGGGTACATTGCAGGAAGAAAGATCTCAGGGATTTGGGATTACAACTCGGGAAACAAACAATAAAAAAAGAGGTGGGGGCTCAAATTCAATTCAAAGCAAGCAGAAGAAAGGAAATAATAAGAAATCAATGAAAGAAACACTTGAAAAACAGTAATCTTAGCAAACCACGAATCAAAAGCTACTTCTTTGAGACAATGCTCAAACTTGACAAACCTTAGCTATTCTGAAGACATAAATTGCCAATACAAGAAATGAGAGGTGATGATATTCTAGTTCTACAAACTTTAACAGATAATAAAGGATTCCTACTATCAATTTTATGTCCATTTTGACAACTTAGATGATAGGAAGACATTCCTTGACAGACATAACCTACCAAACTCTCTCAAAAGAGATATAGATGACTTTAAAAATTATATGCCTATTTTAAAAGACATTGAATTTGTAGTTATAAACCTTCCCACAAAGAAAACTTCAGGCCCAGATGACTTCACTGGGGAGTCATGCCAAACATTTAAGAAAGAACTTGTAACAATTCCACCTAAACTCTTTCAGACAATTAAAAAAGAGAATGTGCTTTGAAGGTCATATTACTTCATAAAAATTTTAACAGCAGACAAAGACAGTATAAGAACACTACGGGCTAATATAATGAGCACAATTATACAAATTCTTAACAAAATTTTAGCAAATCCTATGCAATGGTGCATAAGAAGAATGATATATTATGACAGCTAGAGTTTATCCTAGAATGCAAAGCTGGTTTAAGATTTGAACATCTCTCTGTGTGCTTCACCATGTTATTGACCACCCCACAACAATGAGTCACAACAACAAAAAACTAAATCCAAATTTAATATTCATTTATAATAAAATCTTTCAGCTAACTAGGGTGGAAAGAAACTCCTTCAATCTGACAAAACAGAACACATTTCTGTTCTTATGTAATTACATGCCTGTAATCCCAGAATCTCGGGAGACTGAGGCAGGAGAATCTCGATCAGTTCTCGGATCCAAGTTCTGCACAGAGCAAAGGATATTGTTAATCAGCTTTATGTTACTATGACAAACACCTCATGTAATCAACTTATAAAGAGAAAAGTTAATTTTCACCCACAGTTTTGGAGGTTTCATTTCATGATTGCTTGGCTCTAATGTTTTGGGCCTGTAGTGCAGCAGCATATCACAGAGGGACACGTGACAGAGCAGAAATGCTCACCTTGTCCCCAGTCAGGAGACAAAAGTCAGATCTCCCACTAGGCCTCACCTCTTAAAGTGGGGACCACTTCCAAGTGGGGACCACGCCTTTAACACGTCAGTCTTCAGGAATATTGAGACAGATTGCCGGAATCACCACCAACTCTGTATCAGAAATACCTGAGTTCAAGTCATAGCCTTTCCACTGCTATGATCATGTACAAATAAATTGCTTTTCTGAGCACTGAGGTGCATGCCTGTAATCCCAGAATCTCGGGAGACCGAGGCAGGAGAATCTTGAATTCAAAGTCAACCTCAGCAACTTAATGAGGCTCTAAGCAACTCAGTGAGACCCTATCTCTAAATAAAATATAAAAAAGGGCTGGGATGGTGGTTAAGTACCCCTGAGTTCATTCCTTGGAACCAAAAAAAGAAACAAGAAGATTACATTTTGAGACCATTTGTGGTACAAGCAGGTTACCCTGCGTCACTGCCTAGCACTGCTCATACACATTAAAATAATCATCCCTTCCTGCCCCTTCTTTTCCTTTGCTTAGTTCTGATGAAGATTGGATTGGTCCAGGGTATCTTTGTTACCCACAGATACTTATTGCAGAGGTAGGGAATCGGTAGACTTGTTCCATGGATTATAAGACCTCTTGTTTCCTCATTTTTGGAAGGATCTGATGGGATGGGATGGGGACCAGGCTAGGAGGCAATCAGAGGAAGACAGACACTCCTAACCTTCCATAGGCTCTTGTCCTGAGCTTGAAGAGCAGTGGTGTCCACGCTTAGATATCCAGCCAATTTTGCACTCGTGGGTGGATCACATGGGATACTAGTTGCTGAGAAAAGAACCTTTACATCTAACAGTGAGATCTAGCGCCAAGTTCCAGAATGTGCAGAGAGCACCTCCTGTGCTCCAGGGCTCGGCTGCACAGGTCACACCAACCCTGGCTGGTCATGTCCTGGTGGCTTTCCCGTCACAGGCCAGTAGGGCTGCTCTGCTCTGCTCACCAAAGGGAAATACGGTTAGTTTTGCCAGACACTGGCAGTCAGTTTTTGCTGGCTGGCTGTGTGCTCCTTAATGACTCTGAAGGTTAGGTACGGCTTCCACAGAGGCTCATTAGCCTTGGTAAATAAAGTATCTTGCTAGGTTCTCCCAGTAACTCGGGAAGCTGGGATGGGAGGATAGCAAGTTTGAGGCTAGCTTCAGGAACTTAGCAAGAACTAAGACAGAACGTCCTGTCTCAAAATAAAAAATAAAATGGGCTGGGGATGTGGCTCAGTGGTAGAGTGCTTGTCTACCATGCACAAGGCCCTCGGTTCAATTTAATTTAATTTAATCTTTTTTTTTTTTTAATTGAACCCAGGAATGCTCTACCACCGAAATACATTCCCAGCCCATTTTATTTATAATTTTGAGATAGGGTCTCTAACTTGAGAGACTGGCCTGGAGCTTGTGATCCTCCTGCCTCAACCTCCAGAGTTACTGGGATTACAGGCCTGGGCTACTCAGCCAGTGCGCCTGTGTAATTTAATGCCCTTTGGGCATATGAATTAGGGGTAATGTCTGCAGTTTTCAAGGGCTTAGCACACATTCAACGGGAGGAGGACACCTGTCCCTGTTCTTTGTGTCCTTCTATGGAGATGTTTCCAAGACCAGCAGTTAGGGTGGGGTCCTCAGGAATCCCAGGGGAGCCGGAGCTGGAGGCTGCAGGGCAGTGCTGGAGGCCTGGTGCCCTGAGGGGGGTGAGGTCCCAGACTGGAGCCCCATTGCCCTCGACTGCGACTGCGTGGCAGGTCCTGGGATGCCTGCCCTCCACGCCCTGCTGAGGCAGGCAGGCCCACGACGCCAGAGCATAGCTCCCTTATGCTCATTTCTATGGGGTCCTCCAGGGGCGGGGTGAGGTGACAGCAGCGGTGAAGCATTTCCCAGGAACAGTTTCTAGCTTGAACCAGAAGCTTTGGTGGCTTGCAGGCTGACAGCACCATTTGAAGACACTGAAGTGTACCTCCTTCAGGGCATTGCATCTTTGCTTCTCGGTTCACAGTAGCTTCTCTCATGCCTTAAAAATGGAGCGGAAACCGGTCTTTTCCTGGTCTGCATTTTGTGGGCTGGAATCGGCCTGGATCTCAGGCGCTTGGTTGGATCTTGTTTAGTCTCCTTGCTGCTTTGCAGGGGCCACTGGCAGCTGCCCCAGGAGCTGGGAGGTTTGGCAGCCCCCATGGAGAAACCGCTATCACTGGTCCCGGAGCTGAAGGGACTGAGTGATTTCCTGGTTGGCTCCTGACTAAGGCTGTGTTAAAAAGGTGTGTGGGAGACCAGGAGCTGGCACCCGGAGCGCCAGCCCAGGGTAGCAGGGCTGCTGGTCTTCCAGGATAGCCTGGGGATCTCACAGGGGCCGAGGCTTGGAGTCTTGCTCAGATGGAGAAAGAGGAGGAAGGGAGGGCTAGGAGGAAACTGCAGCTGGCTACCTCCTCTCCCTGGCCCTGCTCTAATTTTTAAGGCCGATACCTTTGATTAAGAGAATGTGACCTGGGGAACAGTAGTGATTTCCGACCTCAGGCTCACAGGCTTCACCTCGTTCTTTGATGGAGGAGAAGTCAAGGCAGAGATGAACCGAGATCCCTTTCCTCAGTTATGTGCAGACACCGACCCTTTCCTTCTTTCTCTGTGACACTCTGGCAGCCCACGCCCCCTCCTTGGGCTGGATCAGCCCGCAGGCTGTTTTCTCAGGTCACACTGCCATCCGGGACTCTGTTCATTTTGCCCTCATCTCAGAGGCTCCCCCAGAGGCACCCGGTGCCCTGCCATCCTTTCCTAAAGCCTAGTGATGTTTCCTCCAGAGAAGGAGAGGGTAGAGCGTGAAATAGCAATGCAATGCATTCTGAGGTTAAAAATTCCTAGGCTTCACCTGAAAATAGTACCTGACTTAGAGGAAAGGATATTCAAACCACAGAGGCATGTGTGTTCCAGGTCATAAAATCCTTTGTCCTATTCTGTCAGGTCAGAGGAGCTACCTCGGATGCCTCCCCAGGACAAAGTTACGCAGCCCTTTCGCCAGCCGTCTCCCCTACTGTAGTCTGGCCCCCAGACAGGAGGGCTGGATTTCTGCATTTTATAAACATTTCTCTTTTATATTTAGCTTTTGATTAGTGCTGGGAAAGAATTTCCCCAAAGCGCTGTGGCCAGTTGCCCATGCTCTTTCCGTCCATACCTGGCCTGGCAGCTCGGTGGAAAGCTGTTCCTTCAGGGTTTATTTTATTGTGGGGGTGGGTAATTGGCAAAGCCAGGCCAGCAGTGTTGGAAACTTATGGAGTGACCCAGGCTCGTGGGGTTCATCTCTTATGGAGCCAGCTGTCTTATTGGACAAAATTTGGTTATTTCTGTGGCATTCAGCATTTAAATATGATAATCAAAATTATAGCCAATAACATACCATGAAATAACAGGTTCTAGGATTTTAGTACAATTTCTGGGACATTCTTTAATAATATACCTATACAAATGGAACTTAAAGAAAGTTTAACATCACTTATTGATAATGATTCTGACAACTGAACAGGTTGAACAAGCCTAATTAGCTTAATCTCTCTCTTTTATAAGGAGAGAAAACAAATCCTTTTGAGGTATTCCAGGGGTTCTCTGGAAATCTCCAAATTTAGCTTGAGGTCACAAAGACTTAAAATGTGATTTTAGAAAGATGTCAAAAATGTCAAAAGGCCGGGTTGGGGTTGTGGCTCAGTGGTAGAGTGCTCGCCTAGCACATGTGAGGCACTGGGTTCAATCCTTAGCACCACATAAAAATGAAACAAAGATATTGTGTCCACCACCTACAACTAAAAAATAAATATTTTTAAAAAATGTCAAAAGGTTCAAGAGCTGATTAAATAGGATCATAGGTTGCTGTGAAACAGTCCTATTTATCGAAAGGAACAGTGAAAGGATTTTATATGTAAATACTGAAGGTTACATTGTTGTAGGAATAACCTTAGCTCTTCCAATGGAGGGGGCTCAATTTTCCTAAGTAATCAAAGACCTAATAAAGACAACATCTTGGTGTTCAAGGAAAATTACTTAAAAGGTAAAAGAGAAGCCTTCTACATTTTCTATCAAGAGCAGACTAACATTCCAAGAAAATGATACCAATGCATTTTTTATATTAAAGCTCATCATTTAAAAATAAATAAATCCATTTAAGTCTTGGCCAGACTAACCATACATAAAATTCTTTCCAAAATTCCTCTTCCAGAAACCTGTATGTTCTTTTTATCTGTTCCCCTTTGTCCTGTTCTTGCCCCCTTTCCCATGTGGAATAGCCTGTCGTTCTTTAAGGACAAAAGTCACTCTTTTTCTTTTAATAAAAAATGCACCCTTCATACTTTTTAATGTAGAAACTCAAGGTCCTGCAGTCATCTCAATCTATGGGGCTCCCAATTACAGTGTTTTGTTTTTTCTTTTTTTTTTTTTTAATATTTATTTCTTAGTTTTCGGTGGACACAACATCTTTGTTTGTATGTGGTGCTGAGGATCGAACCCGGGCCGCACACATGCCAGGCGAGAGCGCTACCTCTTGAGCCACATCCCCAGCCCTTTTCTTTTTCTTTTAACAGTTGCCAATTTCCCTCTCCAGGTCATTCTCTTCCCATGAGGTCTGGACATGCATACCCACACACTTTCTTGACAGTTCTCTTTGGATGTTTACTTGCCATTTTGAATTTAACATGTTCCAAATACAACTGTTTTGATTTGTCCTGCAAGTTGGTCTTCCTCTTAACTTTCCCATGACAGTAAATGGGAAAGCTATTAGGAATTGTTTTGGTCAGCTTTTTCCCCCATTGCTGTGACCAAAAGACCTGATAAGAACAATTAGCGTGTTATGGGCCAGGCTATATGGGCAATGTCGAAACAGACTCCATTTTACCCTGAGACTCTATATCATGTAAGAAATGCTTCTTCCATGGGAAAGCCCCACCTCTGTACCCATTAACAGTTACCTCGAATGACACACTTGGCAACACAAAATAGCAATTCTTATACAATGTACAATTGTTCTCTTTGGTTTCCATTTTTCTTGGGCAATGTACCTTATCAGAGGTTGATTGTCTAGATGTAGTAACTATTCTCTAACTTGTCCTGAACTAGGTCGTTTTGACCCACTTCCCTTCTGCTTGCTTGCTGCTGTGCCAACCTGGAAAGTCCTGTCGGCAATACCAATGCACCCACTGCATTGTCTCGCTAACTACCCAGTTCAGCTTCTGTACCTGCTTGCTTGCAGCTATGTCAACCCAGATGTGTGTGTGTGTGTGTGTGTGTGTGTGTGTTTTGCCTTTAAATATCCTAAAATGCTCAGGCTTGGGGCTGTTCCTTGCAGAGACAGTTATGGGTCCTGTGGGGAGTAGTGGCCGGCCAGCCCGCTAAATAAAAGCTCTTCAATTTGGAAAACACCTGGGACTTGGTGTGTTTTCTGAGTGACCTGCCCCACAACAAGAGGAGGAAAAGTTTATTTGGGGCTCATGGTTTCAGAGGTCTCAACCTGTAGATGACTGACTCCCTTGCTCTGGGCCCAGGTGAGGCAGAACATCATGGCGGAAGGTGTGGTGGAGGGAAACAGCTTAGGACCTGGCAGGAGGCAGAGAGGGGCTTCCCTCACCACAGAATATAAACCCCAAAGGGTTTAGCCTTGTTTCAGTCAGCTTTTTTGGTGCTGTGGCTGGAAGACCCAACTGGAACAACTGGAATGGTTTATTTAGGGGCTTACGGTGGTTTCAGAGGTCTCAATCCATAGATAGTAGGCTCCATGCCTCCAGGCTCAAGGTCAGGCAGAACGTCATGGCAGAAGAATGTGGCAGAGGGAAACAGCTCACATGATGATCAGGAAGCAGTGAGAGAAACTCTGCTTGCCAGATACAAGTATTCACCCCACAGCCACACCCCCCACTGCCCACCTCCTCCAGCGACACCCCACCACTTCAGTTACCACTCCATTAAGTCCCATCCGGGATTAATTCACTGAGTGGATTAAGACTCTCACAACCCAGTCATTTCTCCTCTGAACCTTTTACACTGTCTCACACATGATCTTCTGGGGGACACCCAATATTCAAACCATAACAGCCCTCATTGACCCACCTGCCTACAGTTACCACCCAGTCAGTCCCCATCAGTGGATTAATGTACTGATTGGGTTAAGGGTCTCACAACTGAATCATTTCCCCTCTAAACTTTCTTGTATTGTCTCACACATGAACTTTTGGGGGACACCTCACATCTAAACCATAACAGACCTGAACCAGAGTGAAGTTCTAAGATTCTCTCAAGTGTGGTGAATGAAGATCAGCATTTCTCTGGGAAGTTGTGAAATGGTAGAGAAACTGCACAGTTCTCCCCAGTGGGAGGAAAGGACACAAGCAACTCAACGTCTGATACTCATTTTTCTTAAGAACTTTTTGCTCCAAATATTAAATTTGGTCTTTGGACCTGCTGGGCTAAGTGGAGAGGGGAAACAATGGGGGAAATTCTAAAGTTATGTAAACTATGCAGGGAGAGCTGAGGTTTGAAGTCATTATTTTAGGCTTTCAAATTGGGTCAGTTGATGATCTGTGAGAAGAATTTGACCTTACTGTCTCTGGAATGATGGGGAAGAAGCAGAACCCATTTGGGTTGCTGCTGACAAGTATCATTGACCTCACATCACCTTTGCCTGACCATCTGGAGGCCCTTCTCTTGTGTCTGTGAGACAAAAACTCACTCAGGTTAGGAAGTGTCTATGGCATCTTCATCCCTGGAATTAGTGGCCACTACTGCTGAGGGGCACAGCTTGCTCCACCCTCTGTTCCCCGCCATGATGGGTTACCTCATCACACGCCCAAAGGCAAGGACCAAGTAACCATGGACTTGAAAATAAACCTTTATTCTTTTTAAGCTCATTACCTCAGGTGTTTGTTACAGTAATGGAAGGTTGACTAACACAGAAAATGGGTACGGAATTGGGGTCATTGCTGTGACTATACCTGATGATGGGGCTCAGAAGCCTTTGGAATTGTTTTGCAGGAGGAGTTTGGAAAAGTTTGAAGGAGTGGGCTGAAGGCATCCTAGAATGCTGTACAAAGAGCTTAATGTATAACTCTTGTGTGGGCTCAGAGAACCAGAATGCTGATAGAAATAAGGAGGGTTATGCTAATGAGCTGCAAATGGAAATATGAACTCTATTGAAAACTGGACTAAATGGTAACCTTTTTTACAGTGTGTTATGGAATTTGACCACATTATGTCCACACCTTGACACTTTTGGGTAGGCTGAGTTTAAAGGGGACAGATTAGTTTGTCTGGTGGAGAAAATTTCAAAGCAGCACAGCATTCAGGCAGAATCATGAGCATTTCTGGCTATTGTAGCCATATGTATTGTGAGAATCAGAAGCAAACATGAGGGCTGGGGATTCACCTCAGTTGGTAGAGTGCTTGCCTGGCATGCACAAGGCCCTGGGTTTGATCCCCAGCACCACCACCAAAAAAAAAAAAAAAAAAAAAAAAGGCAAAGATGAGAAGGTGGGATAATTTAAAAAACTTGCAACTTGGCCAGAAAGAGTGTTCAAAGGTGTTGCCAAAGAGTGAAGTTGCTGAAGATATTAATGCCATTAAAAAGAAGTCAAATACTTTGTACCAGGACAATAAGAAAGATGCTTTGGGGGCATCTCAGGAATGCAAAGGTCCCATGATTGCAGGATCAAAGGTGTAAAAATGTGAATTGACTTCAAAGACTTTCATTTGAAAAGAGCCCTCAGGTGCCCCGCTCCCACAGGGCCACCTAGGGAATCGTCTTCCCAGGATTCATTTCTTCGTGTTCAGTTAGAAGGCACTCAGGGGGTGCTGCAGCTGCTGTTCAAGTGGGCCCTGGTAGAGCCTGCACCAGTGGCAGCAGAACTTGTCATCATCCATTTGATACTTTTGTTTTGTTTTCTTTTGAGACAGGGTATCTCTATGTTGCCCAAATCGTGGGCTTAAGTGAGTCTCCTGCCTCAAGCCTCCTGAGTAGCTAGGACTGCAGGCACATGCCGCTGTGCCTGGCTCATGTGGTGCTGGTTTTGCAGGGATGTAGAATTCAAGAGTTATCGGTCATGGGGGCTTTTACTGAGATTTCAAAGGAAGACCTGGGAGGTCAGGCAGTGTATGGCAGGTTGGAATCCTGCAAGCAGCATCTCACAGGGGGACATATGAAGCTTGAGGTGAAACTGAAGTTGCAGTGGAGACCCCAGAAATTAGAGATGCCAAGTGAAGCTGCAGGCAGGGACCAGAGCCAGCCCAAGGGAGTGCATGTCAGCTGTAATCATTAAAGTCACAGGATTGGGACTGTACACGTCCTTTGGAGCTTATACTCTACACCATGTGCCTCAGATGCTGAACATGGAGACCTAGGAATTAATATTGGCCCTGTTGGGTTTATTCTGCTTTGGTTAATTTGTTCCCTGCTATTTTTCTGTTCCTTTCTTTTAGAGTGGGACTATTTACTTTGTGCCTGTCCTTCCATTGTATCTTGGAAGTACATAACTTTCTTTTTGATATTTTCAGGAACTCAAAAACTAAGTTTGCCTTGAGTCTCAGAGGGGATTTTGGACTTGAACTTTTGAGCAGTGCTGAAATGGCTATGGCTTTGCGGATGGTGGGAGATGGACTGGATGTATTTTGCACTGTGAGATGAATACGACCTTGGGGGCCTGGGCAGAATGCTGTATTTGGAATATGGAATGTCCATATCCATATGGATGAGGCTTGGTCCCAAGGGCCATGATATTGGCAAGTGGTGGACCATTTCGGAGGTAGGGCCTACTAGAAGGAAGTCAGGTCATTGGGGGTGTGCCTTGGAGGGAGATATTAGGACCCTGGACTTTCCTTTTAATCTTTCTTCCGGGTTGCCATGAGGCAAACAGCTTACTCCGATGTGTGCTTCTTGCCATGAACGTCACCATAGGTTCAAAGGCAATAGGGCCAAGTGACCATGGAGTAAAACCATGAAACAAAATCAACCTTTCTTCTTTCAATGTTGGTTCTCAGGTAGTTGTTACAGTACTAGAAAATTGACCAACACAGTCCCCAACTATTTCTTGGGGTCTCCAAGGCTGATTTGGATCTTCACTGATGGTTGAGGCCCTGGTATTTGAGGCAGCACAGGTAAGCCCAAAGATCCCCCAAATCCTTTTACCTGGGCTTGTGCATCACTGTTGGATTCACCTGGCCCCACCAGATGTGTTCCTTCCTAACAGGTTCCTTATTCTGTTATGATTTGGATGTGAGATGTCTCCCAAAGGCTCATGTGTGAGACAATGCAAGAAAGATTTGAAGGAGAAATGATTGGGTTATAGCCTTAACCTACTTAGTGAATTAATCCCTGATGTGAGTAACTGAGTGGTAACTGGAGGCAGGTGGTGTGTGGCCAGAGGAAGTGGTTCACTGGGGGTGTGTCTGTGAGGTAATATTTTTCATCTGGAGTGCGGAGTCTCCCTCTGCTTCCTGATCACCATGTGAGCTGCTTCCCTCTGCCGCACTCTTTCACCATGATGTCCTGCCTCACCTGGAGCCCCGAGGAGTGGAGCCAGCCTTCTATGGACTAAGACCTCTGAAACTGTGAGTCCTCAAATAAACTTTTCCTCCCTTAAAATTGTTCTGGCAGATCTTTTAGTCACAGCAGCAAAATAGCTGACTAAAACGTCCTCTTGTAGGAAGACTGGTGACCATGTTAGTTCTCCAGCACAGCAGACACACCAGGGCATGTTTGACTCCTGGTGAACTGGGGGTACACCCAGGGGTACTGCTAAATGTTTAGAGGGTAGCTCCTCAGACTAGTTTAGAAAGTGGAGGTAATGTACATTTGCATGTGTGTTGATAAGAAAAGAATTCTGAGATATTTTAAATTTAGTTACAGGATGAGTGTCGAGGAGAGGAAGCAATAAGAGGAGCTATTTTTTTATATTTTATTTTTTAGCCTTAGGTGGACACAATATCTTTATTTTATTTTTATGTGGTGCTGAGGATCGAACCCAGTGCCTCACGCATGCCAGGCAAGTGTGCTACTACTTGAGCCATATGCCCAGCCCAAAAGGAGCTATTTTAATTGACAGCTTTGGGCTAAAACAACAAGGAAAAAGAGAGGGGGTGGGGAAGAAACAGAATAAGAAAAAGAAAAAATCCTGCTCCACACTCCTTTCCTTTCTAACCTAGGTGGGCCATACGGTGCTGTCACATGCTGTGTGAAAATCCAGGAAACTACAGGTGCTGCTCCTTATAGACTCTCCTCCTATGCCGAGACTGGCCTGCCTCATGATGTCTGCCTCTCTTATCAATATCTGGTGTATGTTCAATGTGAGTGATTTGTATTTTCTTATCCCCAAGTTTTCATTATGAATCAGTCTTCTTCCTTTGATTTGGTGGACATTTTTCCAGCTACTGTCTAGCCAGGCTTCCTGTGGCTTTGAGAATTTGTCCTAGGATGGGTCCTTTAGCTACAATCTGTAAAAGTTTATTAAACCTGCTTATTTCAGAGATCTGTTGGTTTCCCAAATGCTAACTTAATGGAGAGTTCGATGTAGTTCTTCAAATGAGGAGATGACTAGAGAGATCAGGCCTACGTTACCTTACAGTGTGACCTGTGCAGTCAGTCACCCAGGGCCCTGCCCAGAAGGGCCTCCTTTCTTGCTCTGTGGTTTCACTTTGAAATTCTTAATAATTTTTATCAGAGTTTGCACTTTTTTAATTAATTAATTTTTGCGTTATAATTCTTAATACACCTTTATACCACAATTTAAAATTATTTAATTAACTCATCTAGCCATTCATTCAATATATATATATATATATATTTTAATGTTGTACTGAGGATTGAACCAATGGCCTTGTGCATGCAAAGCAAGCACTCTACCAATTGAGCTATCCCCGCAGCCAGAGTTTGCACTTTGTACCTGAAGGTTGAAGTGAGGGGGCTCATGTGCCAGAGCTTCCTGTTACCTCCCTGAGACTGATCCTCAGTTACTCGGGCCATGTCGGCAGGCCCCCACTCTGCCCATGATCCTCTGTTGCCCTCTACCTCTGTGCATGAGGATGGGCACATTGCCATGTCTATTGGTGAGCGGCTTCAGGGCTTCTTGTCTGTTCCTAGTCCAGAAACCAGGCCCTTCCCAGATGGGAGGCTGCAAATCGTTGGAGGCTACCCCTTCCCCAGGTATTGGTTGTGGCTCTTCCCAGCCTCAACAGGGTCTTTGCATTTTCATTTTGTATTGGGTTGTGAAGAGTCTGTAGCCAGTCCTGAATGTGGGGAACCTGTGTCTAGACAGTTGCAGGAAAGGAGGAAGGCACCCAATCAACACTTTCTGCTCATTAATTATTTGTTGTTGATTGGTCTGATAGCAGGTGATGAAGCTTTCCTTTAAGAAACGTTTCCCACGTTGTTCAGGCTTCTTGCCTTTAACTGCATCATTTTTCTGCCCTGGAATGTCTTCTCCTGTCCTGATTTTCCAACTTCTTATTTTTTAAGGCTCACGTTAAAAGCATCTTTTTCTCTCACCAGACTTCTGGCCTGCTCTGGACCACAGAGCTGATTCTGTGCATTGAACTCAGTGTTATATCTTCCCTAATATTAGTTGCAAATTAAAGATTTCCTGTTGTTCCTCCAGTACTAGTTGTTTGGCACTGCTTAATTTTTCATGCATTTCTGTTTTGCTTATATTATATACTCTTGGCTCAGTCTCCCAGGTATATTAGATGGAGGCAAAAATATGTGTTGATTGATATATCTGGTGTGTCATGGGTGTTTTGCAAAATAAGCAAAGGATCAAGATCATCCTTTCTTTAGAAGTTACTGATTGGTTGTAAGCTAGTGTACAATGTTAAGTAATTTTGGGAAGAAGTGAGACAGGGGCAAAGGACAGGTAGTTAGTTAATTATCAAAGAAAAGGAAATGGGTTTGCTTAACAACCTCCCGGGGAGTGGAAAGAGAGCACGTTCCAACACAAGCAATCCCCCCTGGATGGCTCTCTTCCTGCCTTTTGATCACTTTTGGCCATGTAGACACCAGAAGAAAGTAAACTTAAAATCTATAAAGGGGCAGGACATGCCCACTCCCTTGGGCACCAGCTCTGGACCTCCTCCTTTCTGGAGGAGTCTCCCCCTGTCACACACCACATTTCTTAAATAAAATTTGCTTTTTGCTCTTGCCTTGGTGTTTCTTGAATGTTTAATTTTCAGCATGGGGGATCGAAGACCCAATCCTGATTTTCAAGACTGGTATCAGAAGTAATGACACATCAGAAACTGACAGTTTAAAAAGGGATCTTTCAAGTCAAAAGACTGGTTGTACAGCCTCAGGTGCAATTGATTTGAACTGTTGTTAGCAATCACTGGGCTATTTTAGCTCTGAATGATTCAACTTGATTCACGTGTGCAGGAGCATATATCTATTTTCAGACCCACAAGTTCCATTTGGAATCCTCAGCCACAAGGGTGAGTACAATCCGTGGAGTGGGTTGTCCCTTAGCTTTTGGAAGTGCTCCCTGCTGGTGGGCGCTTGCTCAGGCCTCTGCCTTCCTTTGCCGGCTTTCCTGCTGTCTCCTGAGTTCCTGCAGCTCCCACCACAAGGGGGCCCCCCAATACCGCAAAGCACTCAGAACTGAGAGCAGTTCATCTCCCAAGGGAATGTTCCTTTTCTGCTTCCTTCCAATGGCTGAGGATGAACCCAGGGGCCATTGGCTCTCCTTTTGGAGAGTTATTTATTTATTTTTAATCAAGGACTAATTCAGTATCTTTATTTGGCACGAGGTTGTCCTGTACAGTGTTTTTCTTTTCTTCCTTGAGTGGAAAAGATGGCTGGGCAGGTGTTTTCCTGCAAGACATCCCAAGGAGTTTAAACACAGAGGCATGGGGTCTTATGAAAGGTTTCTATTCTTTCTGAAAATACTTGCAGAATCTCCTGCCAGAAAACAAAACAAGATTGCCTTATTAGTCACCCAACAAAGAAAGAAGAAAGCCTCCCTCTTCTCAAACACTTCCTTTCAAAGAACCTCAATGACCTGGGCTGATTCATGGAATTAATTAGTAACCATAATCATGATGCATCGTTTTTAGTCTCTAGACAAGACTTCAGAACGCCACTGAAGATCTCCTGTGGCCTTATCCTGCCTAGCTCCTTGCTCTGCACCTGCCAGCTTGATGCAGACCTTTGTCCTACTGAGGTGTCTTGCTATTTCTTCATGCAAATGACACTGTGAGGCAGAGACGGAGAAACAGTGTCAGAAAGATTAAGAAAATTACCAGAGATTGTGTTCCAGTGGTCTCCAAAGGTGGGGAGTCTCTCCATGGGGAGCAGACCCATGTTAGTGAAGGTGCCTGATTAGTTCTGTTGATTAACCACTGATCACAGGAGAGTTTTATCCAACTGGCCAGTTTCTAGATGAAATTGTGGCTGGTAAGTTATTTGGAAAAGAAAATGGAGTCCATTTCCACATGATCACAGTAAGTCTCTGCTAATTAATGCCTAAAAACAAATCTGTAGGTCCACATAGGATTCCAAAATCATTTTTAGAATTATTAAAATATGAAAATAGCAGTTTCCAGCTGGATACAGTGGGGCACACTGTTAATCCCAGTTACTCTGGAGGCAAGTGGATCATGAGTTGGAGGCCAGCCTCAGTAACTTGACCCTGTCTCAAAATAATAAAAAAACCTTAAAAAGGGGGCTGGAGGTGTAACTAAGCGGTAGAGTGCCCCTGGGTGGCTCAATACCCAGTACCCCCCCCCCCCCCAAAAAAAAAAAAGAAAAAAGAAACAAGAAATAGCAGTTACAGGTACAGAATATAAACTGAGCTGTAGGAAAAATGTACATCGTTTTTGGCTTCCCACAAACCTCCAGTGAGGGGGAAAATGTTGTTCAAATTCCTGTCTCAATTCCTGGCTCTTTTGCTTTTGGGAAAGAACTCCCAAAGTAAGTATAGTGGGCATATATTTTATTTGGTGGCTTCATTTCTATGGTAGCTAATATTTATATAGGCCTTATGAAACATCAGGCACTGCCCAAAGCTTTACATATATTCATTTATTTAATCATCACAACAGTCCTGTGGGATGGGTGCCATTATTATTTTCATTTTATATGTATGGAAGTGGAGGCCCATAGCGACTAAGACACATGCCCAAGGACACACAGCTGGTTAAATGCAGAGCCAGTCCCTGTGCCAGGAAGTCTAACTTATTCCCAGCCAAGTCAGATAATCAGACAGTGGGATGGTTGGGTTATAACTGGTGTTATAGCGTGCCAAAGTCAAATGCAAGTTCCCCATTATTTAGAAATATTAGGTTAACGAGAACTAACTATATGATATGCCAGGCTCTATGGTCACCTTTGTAGGTGTATTTAATATTTATAACCATCCCAAATCTTTCTGTCTGCAAATCCCACGATATTAACCACTGCTCTACCCTGTGCAATGGGGCTCCCAGTTGCTGCACTTTGAGTCTCTTACTTATCTGTTCATCTATTATTTCCACATGGATTGGCTTAATATCCGTGTTAGGTGAAGTTTACGGTAAAAAGCAGCGAGCCATAAGAACAAGTCTAAACAAATGAGATGAAATCATTTTATTTGCTTTGAGCACTTATAAAATCTGTAGCCAGAGGGACTTTTGACATCTTCAATGAGAAACAAAGTCCCTCTTGTTGAACAAGTTTGCATTCTTCTCTCCTTGGTTATTTCAAATTTCAGAACCCACCACATTTCCTTTTTTGCTAAAGTTACTAGAATGTACATAGTGAATTTTAAGGTTAAAGGACCTATATTTACTTAGGGTTTTGGCATATTTCTTTTCTTCTATGCTTTTGTTTCTATCTTAATAGTATAATTGTATTTATGTTTCATTGCACATATTTTAAAACAGAGAAGATCCACTTACTGCCTTGGAAGCCAAGCTAAGGGAAAGCCATCTGTGCTTGCAAACCAGAAGCAAGCACAGGGCAACTCCAGGCTGGATGGAGCTCACACCTCTTGTGCAGTGGCTCCCATTCCCAGCCCATGCTGCTTCTGATTTGGATGAACTGAAACTTGATTTAATCTCTACTGAAAACAGCTATTGTAAATTCCAGGACTTGCTGGAATCATGTGTATCTTTTTTTCTGGGATGGCCATAGCTCCCAGGGCCCACCCAGATTCCTATAGTTGGAGAGAAGGGGATTATCTACTGCTTGTGGCTTGTGCTCTTGGGTAGACCCGAACGTCTGTGCTCACAGGTGTGCACGCTGTAGTAGCCACTTCAGTTTAAAACCTGTTTTAAAACCTGTTTATCACATCATTGTCCTGGGAAAGGCAATTAACCTTTGTAAGCCTCAGGAGCTCTTCTGTAAAACGGGAACACTCATGACCCCTGACTCTCTGATGGTGCTGCAGAAATTAACTGAGCTGATGTATGTAAAGCAAGGAACAAGGATATGCTACAAATGGATCAAAATGTTCACCAGCAGAAACAGTTTTTTTTAAAAAAATTTATTTCAGTGTTATTCAAAAGAAAGCAAATAAAGACTTTATAAAGTCAAGTGTATAAAGCTGGTAACTCTAGGTCCCACAGTCCCCTGACCCAAGAGTGGACACCCAATGTAACTCCCAGCCTTTGAGCCCTCACAGGGCATTTAACAATATTTCATCACATACTTGATCATAAAGGAAATCTCAACAAAGTCCAAGAGCTGATATCATCAATAACACAAAGTCTGACTAAAACACAGACAAATATTTGAGAGTGGGAAAAAATAAATAAATAAATTTTATGTGTTTTCAAGTTTTTTTAAATCATTAAGTGCTTCTAAATAATTCAAAAATCAAAGGAAATATAAACAAAATGAATTATTTTGATCAGACTAACAATAAAACACTATTAAAATTGTGAGATACAGCCAGGGAATATCTAGAGGGAAAGTTTGGGCTTTAAATGAACATTTAAAAAAGCTTAATAAATTTATGAGCTAAATTTCCACGTAAGAAGTAAGGAAAAGAGCAAGAGAGCCCACCCAAAGGAAAAAGGGCAGAAACAGTGAAAAGAAGAGCAGGACTAATAAACGCCTTGTTAAAAACCAAGAGGGAATGAGACGAAACAAGATTTGAGAACCCCGGTTTCTCCACCTACAGAAAGGAGGTGCTAGACTGGACCTCAAAGAGGGGTCGTGAGGGTCACCCACAAAAGCCCTTGCCAGCCACTCAGAACTGCTCACCTGCACCACTGTTTTAATTTTGCGTGTTCCGCACTTTCCATCATTACCTGTTCTGGGCGGGTCACTTGCCTGGCAGTGGGGGTGCAATGCTTCCGTGGAACCTATTCTCTGCAGGAGTGTGGACGCTAGCCCCATAATGGCCCAAATCCATGTAGGCTGCCCAGGAGGTACAGCATGGGGGGGGGGTGTCACCTACTCAAGGGCTTGAGGAGGGGTCTGCTGCAGAACAAGGAGGCGTGGCAGAGGGAGAAGTGCTTTGAGCAAAGGGAAGACAGGAGGTGTGTAAGGATTGAAGACAGGCCAGGGTGCCTGAGCCCAGGGGGTGTGGCGTGGAGGGAGCGGGGCTCCGGGTGCGTGGAGGGGCCTTGCCTCTGGAGCCCTGTTTGGATTCTAGCTTATCATGAGCAATGGGAAACCGTTGTGGCGCTTTAATCAAGGGGACCAAATGGATTGGAAAGAGATGGGATGAATGAGGAGACTACCTAGAAGGCCGGTTGGGGTCCAGGTGAGACATGGGAAGCTGCTGGCTTGAGTTAAGGTGAGAAAAGTAGAGGTGGGGAGAGGAGGGTGGATTTCACACATATTTCAAGACAAAATAGAAATGCACACGTTCAGGGAGTGAATTAGGCTATCCTAATGGCTCCCATCAGAAAGGGTGCTTTGAGGGACACCCCCTGAGATGCATCTTCAGACAAAACCTACTTCCTCAATAACCAGAAAAAGGCCCCGAGTTGCTGTCCTTTTTGCATCTTAGGCAAAAGACAACAGGCCACTGATTCGTGGCCCTGACAAGTCCATGCCTGGTCTGGCATCCTCCAGCAAGGCGTGTCCTACGCTCTGGAGCGCAGAAGTTGGCTCCTCTAACTGCTGCTATGTTTGGCTTCATATCCCTTTTTGTAAAACAGTGATGCAATAAACTCAGAGGCCCATTGTACATTATTAAACTTTTATTAAGTTCCATAAATAATACCCTACTTGTTGAAAACATTTACTATTTAGGATTTTCGTTAGATCACTTTGTTAAATGCAGGACTTACCTTGAAGTTGCCAGCAGTGAGGAAGCATGAAATGTGTATTTTGTCAACAACCCAAATCCAAGTAATTTTCTGTTAATTTTGGAGTTCTGAGTGATTAATACAGTTTGGGAATAGGGACTCATAGCGGGTTGCAAGCAGGAGCTAGCCTTACCAGTAGGGCTTTCTGGAAAGATGTGCCCCATAATACCAAACTTGACTCCTTTTGTTAGCAATCAAATTCGACTACATTTCCCAGAATCCCCTCCAGTTAGCAAAGTCCTAAGACTGAATTCTGGCCAATGGAATGTGAATGGAATTAATGTGGATAACTTCTAGAATGGAAGACAGCAAGGTGTGTCCTACGCTCTTGAGCGCAGAAGTTGGCTTCATAGAAAAATCTCCTACCAAAGAGCCTGGATTTGTCTTCACTTGGATGACTACATGTTGATTCCTCAAATGAACTTGAGTGGCAGCTTTTGAAACTGGCAGAGGCTGTGCCCACCTTGACCCCTGAACGACTTTGCAGAGCATTCCCAACTCCAACTAGAGTTTCTGTGAGAAATACTCCTCTACAATGTTACCATGTTGATATTTGGAGGTTTGGCTGATATTTGGATATTTGGCTGCAGAATACACTAGTCTGCGTGTCTGGGTGCAGTTGAACCAGGTAGGCATGTTCTGAGAATTCCTTTAAAGACCTCTTGTATTTTTTTTAAAATACCTTTGTTTCCCTTATTTATTTTTATGGTTGCTGAGGATGGAACCCAGGGTCTTGCTAGTGCAAGGCGAGCACTCTACCTCTGAGCCACAACCCCAGCCCAACCTCTTGCGTTTTTAGTGTATTGGCTCATTCTCATTTCCTGGCTCTTTCAGGTTCTAGTTGTTCAATTTTTCTCAGCTCTTCCCATCAGTAGTAAAGGAGAACAACATGTACTGCCAGAAGGCTTGGGGTTTCCTGACCCCCCCCCCCCGCTTTATCTGTCATCATGATTTATCCGAGGGTTCATGAGGGACTCTGGGAGGTCTCACCACTGAACATGGCTCCTTTCATCTGTATTCTGTTTCTGGCCTCTCTGCTCCTCCTCTGGGGCAGATGACGTCTAGCTCACTGAGGAGCTGGATTCAGGGGACATTTAGGCTCCAAGGGAGTCCCTGGGGGAAGGCTGACACAGTTCCAGGTTAGTGTGTCTGATCTCTCTGGCCTTGAGGGGACCAAGAGGCCACTGAATGAGTGGGCTGAGACTTTCCTGCCCCTGAGGCTGGAGACTGTGGGGGCCTCTGCGGAGGACAGATGGCCTGTGCTTTTATGGTCTGAACCACACAGAGATATGCTCTGCCATTTCCATCCTTGAAACAGCTGACTTCAGGATGCACAAAAACAGGGATCCACGAAAAAGACAGCAGTGTCTGTCTCCAGGGGACCTTGCCCTAGACGGGGGGGTGGGGTGGGGGGAGAAGGCAGCTCAAGGTGAGCTATTGGAAACTATCTGAAGAAGAGACTAGTCATTGAATGTCATTTAAATACAGCACAAAAAGACTTTCTGGAGCTTAAAATCCTAGTTTCCTAACTAAATACAATTCAGTAGATTGTTGGCAGATCACTATGGAGAGCTCTCCCCTGGAAAACCAAAGGGAAGAAATCGCTTGATTCAGGACAAAGACAGCGATAGGTGGAAAGCAAGTGGGAGAGGAAAAGGAGCTTGGTGGGTAGATCCTGGGCCCTTGACGTGCGTGAGAGTGGCAGAGGCAGAGAGAGGAGAAGGAACCATCTAGAACTGGAGAAGCAGCCATTACACCAGTATCAAAGGAAGAGTCCCTGAATTGAAGCCAACCTCAGACTGTGTTCTTTTTTCCTTTCAAATTTTATAGATCATTTTTAGAGCACTTTCATAGTCACAGCAACACTGAGCAGGAGGCAGAGAGTTCCTGGCTGCTCCCCCTCCAACCCCCCCCTACCTGCATCAGATGTTGTACTTGTCACAGCTGGTGAACCTACCCTGACACATCATTGTCCAAGTCCATGGTTGACCTTGGGACTCACTCCTGGTGGGATGCACTCTATGGGCTGTAAGGGAGCATAGTGACATGGATCCACCAGGGTAGTGTCATGCAGATGGTGTCACTGCCTCAGAACACCTGTGCTCGGGCCATTCATCCTGCCTTCCCAACCTCTGGCAACCAATTACTTCCTCCCTCCCTTCCTCCCTCCTTCCTCCCTCCCTCCCTTCTTCCCTTCCATTCCTTTCTTCCTTCCTTCCCTCTCGACCTTCTTCCTTTCTGGTACTAGAGGTTGAACCCAGGGGTGCTCTACCACTGAGCTATGCTTCCAGACCTTTTAATTTTGTACCTTGAGACACAGTCTCACTAAGCTGCCTAGGCTGACCTTGAACTTGTGATCCTCCTGCCTCAGCCTCCTGAGTTGCTAGGGCTATAGGTGTGCACCATCTTGCCCAGTGGTAACCACTTATCTTTTTATTATCTTCATCATGGTCTGCCTTTTCCAGAATGCCATGTAGCTGAAATCATACAGTATGTAGCTTGCTCAGATTGACTCCTTTCATTCAGTAATCTGCATTTAAGTTTCACTCCATGTTCTCACCAGCGTTTGGTGTTTCAATGTTTGGATTTGTATCATTCTAATAGTTGTACACTGGTATCTTATTTTATTTGCAATTCTGTGACTGTGTGTGCTACTGAGTATCTTTTCATAGACTTGTGATATGAATAGCTAGGTGTTTATGATCTGTATATCTTCTTTGGTGAGGTGTCTGTTTGGATCTTTGGCCCATTGTTTATTTTATTTTATTTTTTTTTAAATTTTTTATTGTTGGCTGTTCAAAACATTACATAGTTCTTGATATATCATATTTCACAATTTGATTCAAGTGGGTTATGAGCTCCCATTTTTACCCCATATACAGATTGCAGAATCACATCAGTTACACATCCATTGATTTACATATTGCCATACTAGTGTCTGTTGTATTCTGCTGCCTTTCCTATCCTCTACTATCCCCCCTCCCCTCCCCTCCCCTCCCCTCTTCTCTCTCTGCTCCCTCTACTGACATTCGTTTGTCCCCCTTATATTATTTTTCCCCTTCCCCTCACTTCCTCTTGTATGTACTTTTGTATAACTCTGAGGGTCTCCTTCCATTTCCATGCATTTTCCCTTCTCTCTCCCTTTCCCTCCCACCTCTCATCCCTGTTTAATGTTAATCTTCTTCTCATGCTCTTCGACCCTACTCTGTTCTTAGTTACTCTCCTTATATCAAAGAAGACATTTGGCATTTGTTTTTTAGGGATTGGCTAGCTTCACTTAGCATAATCTGCTCTAATGCCATCCATTTCCCTGTAAATTCTATGATTTTGTCATTTTTTAATGCAGAGTAATACTCCATTGTGTATAAATGCCACATTTTTTTTATCCATTCATCCATTGAAGGGCATCTAGGTTGGTTCCACAGTCTAGCTATTGTGAATTGTGCTGCTATGAACATCGATGTAGCAGTGTCCCTGTAGCATGCTCTTTTTAGGTCTTTAGGGAATAGACCGAGAAGGGGAATAGCTGGGTCAAATGGTGGCTCCATTCCCAGCTTTCCAAGAAATCTCCATACTGCTTTCCAAATTGGCTGCACCAATTTGCAGTCCCACCAGCAATGTACAAGTGTACCCTTTTCCCCACATCCTCGCCAGCACTTGTTGTTGTTTGACTTCATAATGGCTGCCAATCTAACTGGAGTGAGATGGTATCTTAGGGTGGTTTTGATTTGCATTTCTCTGACTGCTAGAGATGGTGAGCATTTTTTCATGTACTTGTTGATTGATTGTATGTCCTCCTCTGAGAAGTGTCTGTTCAGGTCCTTGGCCCATTTGTTGATTGGGTTGTTTGTTCTCTTATTGTCTAATTTTTTGAGTTCTTTGTATACTCTGGATATTAGGGCTCTATCTGAAGTGTGAGGAGTAAAGATTTGTTCCCAGGATGTAGGCTCTCTATTTACCTCTCTTATTGTATCTTTTGCTGAGAAAAAACTTTTTAGTTTGAGTAAGTCCCATTTGTTGATTCTAGTTATTAACTTTTGTGCTATGGGTGTCCTATTGAGGAATTTGGAGCCCGACCCCACAGTATGTAGATCGTAGCCAACTTTTTCTTCTATCAGACGGCGTGTCTCTGATTTGATATCAAGCTCCTTGATCCATTTTGAATTCACTTTTGTGCATGGCGAGAGAAAGGGATTCAGTTTCATTTTGTTGCATATGGATTTCCAGTTTTCCCAGCACCATTTGTTGAAGATGCTATCCTTCCTCCATTGCATGCTTTTAGCCCCTTTATCAAATATAAGGTAGTTGTAGTTTTGTGGATTGGTTTCTGTGTCCTCTATTCTGTACCATTGGTCCACCCACCTGTTTTGGTACCAGTACCATGCTGTTTTTGTTACTATTGCTCTGTAGTATAGTTTGAAGTCTGGTATCGCTATACCGCCTGATTCACACTTCCTGCTTAGCATTGTTTTTGCTATTCTGTGGCCCATTGTTTAATGGGAGTTTTCATTGTTAACTTTTAAGAGATTTTTAAAAAAATATCTTTTCTATAACAGAGCTATCTTAGATATGTCTTTTGCAAATGTTTTCTTTCAGTCTGGAGCTTGTCTTTCCATTCTCTTGAGAGCCTGTCTTTAAAAAAAAAAAAGTTTGAATCAGTTTCTGGGCTAATTTGATGTGAAAAAGCCAAAGAATTTCCTGTTAAAATTATGAAGCCTTAAGGATAAAGAAAAAAGTCTTCTATTTATTTAAATTGACAAGTAAAAATATTACATATTTATCATGTGCTGACATGTTATTTTGAAATATGTATACATTGTGGAATGGCTAGATGAAGCTAATTAACATATGTGTTACTTCACATACTTTTTTTTTTTTTTTGTGGTGAGAAAAGTCTTAAATGCCTTCTGAGCAGAATTAAAGGAGCCAGCCCTGACTTCACATCTGATACAACCCACCACCACCTTCCTGAAAAATTCTTTCCCTTGACCCTTGCTTATCTCTCAGTATTCTACCTGCAGCATGATTTTAAAATCAATCTTAATATTTTAAAAATACACATATCCTTTGGCATGGTGATTGGGCTTCTAGGAATTGAATTTGCAGACATTAAAGCACCTAGGCACAGTGACATGTGAGACAGGAACTGCCCTGGGGATGAAGGGCTGGGACAATGATGTAAACCTGTGGGCACAGAGCAGTATTGCCCCAGGTGGCATGGCATGCTGTTTCTGTACCTTGTGCTCTTTTCAGCAAAACTCATCATGAGACCCTGATAAAAATCCTGAAGCAGAAGGTTTGCACAAGATGGCATTGTTACTGGGGAAAACCCTAGATAAACCCCTGGCTTGATTTTTGGTGGGGGAGGGTACCAGGGATTGAACTCAGGGACACTCAACCACTGAGCCACATCCCCAGCCCTATTTTGTATTTTCTTTAGAGACAGGGTCTCACTGAGTTGCTTAGTGCCTCACCATTGCTGATGCTGGCTTTGAACTCATGATCCTCCTGCCTCAGCCTCCTGAGCTGCCGGGATTACAGGTGAGCACCACTGCACCTGGCTCTGGCTTCACTTATTTTAAGTCAATTTAAAAATCGTTTTGGAGGTTACAGAGCTGGGCAATACATTGCTAGTTTCCTGCTAGCTTTATTTTAGATGACACCTCTTGTGATGCTACTTGAGTGATCTTTTACTAGGTACTGAGCCATGGGGACTTAGGTCTCCCCTTGGGAACGATCCTGGCATTCCAGTGTGTAGACTGCCCAAGGTGTGAGATCTCTGCCCTTGTCTTACCAACAGGACAGCTCTTGTAGCTCTGGACTTGGGCATTACCCATTAGGCTTGGACATCCCACCTCCTACCTTATTTGGCAAAAGAACATTCCATTGAAATCCTTTTGAAGCCTCCTTGTATAAATAAAGAAAATGTGGGTTCTTTCTCTTTCTCTCCTTCCAGTGTTGAAGCAGGACTCCTAAGATCAGAGAGCTGCCCCGTCTCCTGCTTTTTGAAAATGACTTTCTGTGTTGTGTGATTTTTCGCTGTATTTCTCAGCCAGTACACTTCACGCAAGGGAAACCCCAAATTCACAAACTTCCCAGGTTGTGGGAGAGAAGTATAAGAATAAGTATTAGAACCTCTGACCCATGGGTTACCATGATGGCAGTTGCCTAGGTAACTAGAAGGCTGCTTTTGCAATGAACATTGACTCCTGGCTTTGCCTGCAGGTATCTGATGGGTGACTGGAACAGGATCTGTCTTTACATCATTTCTGTCTCCTCTGCTGTCTTAACCTTTGGGTCAGATTCTGCTCAGCTCTGCATGTAGATATGTCCCCTGCTGGTCTCAGCTGAGATGTTTTCTCTTCTACCCATACGTGGGCTTTTCTGACAGCTAGATAGCAGCCTGAGCATCCCAAGTCCTTCAGCCCTATCCTGAGGCCCAGATAAAGCCACAGAATGTTTACACAGGATGATGGTGCCAGCACATGTTTAAAAATGTTTCTTTTAAAAATTGATGCATTATAATTAGGCACAATTGTGGGATTTGGGATTCTCCGCGAGATACTCATTCATGCACATAACATAATTTGGTCAACTGGATTCCCCAGTCCCTTCCCTTTCCCCCTCTCCTCCTCCTCCTGTCCCTTCCCTCCTCCCTCTTCACTGTTCCCATCCTGTACTCTAGTGGTCTCACTTCCACTTTCATGAGATCACACTCACTTTTCCCCCTAACTTCTACGTATGAGATAAAACATACGACCTTTGATTTTCTGAGTGGCTGATTTCTCTTAGCATAACGCTCTCAAGTTTCAACCATTTTCTTGCAATTCTTCTCTACGGCTGAGTAGAACTCCATCTTGTATATATACCACATTTTCTTTCTCCCCTCGTGTTAGGGTCTGTAAACAAGTCAGGATGGCGTCTGGCATTTTGCCAGAGGGAGTGGTTTGTGAAGTAACGCCAGGGAACCATTAAGTGTGGAGATTCCTTATTGGTTGACTGCTGTATCTAGTTTATGTTAATTAAGATAAGCTGTGTGGAATGTATATATACCCCTCCTGTCCTACAATAAACGGCTCCCACTCCTGCTGTATCAATCTACACAAGTTGCTTGTCACCCCCCGGTTATTTTGCTGCAGCCGACTGCGGCACCCTCGTCTGTTGACAGACAGCTGGGCTTAGTTATTGTGAATTGCACTGCTATAAACATGCGTATGCATGTATTACTGTAGGATGCTGACTTAAGTTTTTTTTTTTTTTTTTTTTTTTGTAAAACACTGAGGAGTGGTATAGCTGGGTATATCGTGGTTCAATTCCCAGTTTTAGGAAGAACCTCCATATTGATTTCCATAGTGGTTGTATGAAATTTTACGATCCCACCAAGAGTATGTAAGTGTTCCTTTCTGCCGACATCCTTTATTGCATTTATTATCATTTGTATTCCTTTTTAAAATTTTAATTAATTTTTTGAAATTTATGCATTATAATTATACATAAGAGTGGGCTTCACTATGCCATATTCACACATGCACATAACTTGCTAAGTCTCTCCAAGGTAACTTCCTTTTTCCCTCTGTTTCTCCCCCTGATTTATTTGCTTTGCTCTACTGATATTCCTTCTATTATTATTATTAATATTGCATTATCTTGATGATTCAGTGACTCTACAAATGAAATCAAGTCAAAAGAGCGTGAATACACAGGCAAGGTTTTAATTACGTCTTCATCCAAAGAGGGTAATTGGGGTTTCAGTTGCAGGGAGAACACCATTTTTTTGGTACCAGGGATTGAACCCAGGGGCACTTAACCACTGAATCATATCCCCAGTCATTTTTGAAACAGTATCTTGCTAAGTTGCTTAGGGCCTCACTAAATTACTGAGGCTGGCTTTGAACTTGTGATTCTCCTGCCTCAGTTTCCTGAACTGCTGGGATTACAGGCCTGCTATACCATGCCCAGCAAGGGCAGTATTATTGACAATGGCTCTTCTAACCAGAGTGAGATGAAATCTCAGGGAAGTTTTGATCTGAATTTGCTAGATAGCTAAAGATGTTGAACATTTTTTCAGTATTTGTTGACGGCTTGTATTTCTTTTTTGGAGAGTGTCTATTTAGTTCGTTATCCATTTATTGACTGGGTTATTTATTTTTTTTGGTGAGGTTTTGAGTTCTTTGTACATTCTGGATATTAATCCTATGTTGGAAGAGTCACTGGCAAAGATCTTCTTCTACTCTGTAGGCTTCTCTCTTCACACTCTTGTTTTTAGTTTAGACTTTTTTTTACCTGTTCCCAGCACATTTATTAATTCTTGGTATCACTGTTGGGTTTTAGGAGTCTTATTCAGGAAGTCATTGCTTGTGCCTATATGTTGGAGTGTTGACCCTGTGTTGTTTTCCAGTACTTGCAGTGTTTCTGGTATAATTCTGAGGTCTTTGATTCATTTTGAGTTGACTTTTGTACAGGGTGAGAGACCAGGATCTAGTTTGATTTTTCCATAGACGTATGTCCAATTTTCCCTGCACCATTTCTTCAAAAGGCTCTTTTCACAGAGTGCTGTTGACCATGACTGCCCAGTTGTCTGAGACTTGCACAAGGAGAGACATCTTTTTGGAATTGTTCCTGTTCTCTGGAAATTAGCAGGCCCAAGCGAACACCAGCAAGACAATAGAAGCTTGCAGCTCCCTTTGTTTGGAGCAGCCTGGTCCCCCCATCAGTGCAGGGTCCCTTCAGTGAAGCTCCAATTACCCTCTTTGAATAAGCCCCAACTAAAGCCCTCCCCCACCGTGCATTGATTTGACTTGATTTTATTTGTATAATCACTGAATTAAAAGTTCCAATCTCGTGGTCACATGGGGGAAGGATGTCTGGTGGCCAGAAAAACCTGTGGACTAAGGGGATACTTGTCAGTGACATGGTCAAACAAATGACAGCATATATTGAAGCATTAGAAGGGATGAATAGAACTAAGCCTGTTGATTTGATGGTGTTGAGTGTGAAAATCAAGATTCAGAAAACCGTGTCTAGTGTGTTCAGTAAATACTGCTGTTTCTATGGGTAGTACATGCTCCCATGTGCAGTGCATGTGACACCGGAATGTGAGCTCAAATCACACAGGCATTGGTTTCTTGTTAGCCCCAGGATCTGCAATGCCTAGAAGAGCAATAGAAACCCAGAGAAAAAAATAAGAAAATCAGTACCTAGTTTGAGGGATGACCAACGTATGTGTAAAAGCAATTAAAAAAATAAAGATTTCCCTTCTCAGCCCAAACAACTTCCATATTAAATTCTGTGTGTGTATGTCTACATAATATTTTTTTAAGGTGAGGTCTTGCTAAGTTACCGTGGCTAGCCTTGAACTCTCCATCCTTCTGTCTCAGCCTTCCAAGTAATTGGAATTATAGGCATATGAACAACCATACTTGCTTAGAAATTTTTGAAAAGTAAGACAAACCAAGAAGTTCATGCAAATTTTGCATTATGCTTCATCATATACACATGTTCATATTCATTTTAAAATAAAATATTTAAATTATTTGTAGGAACTGTCTCAAAATATTTATTCCCAATTCAAACTGTGACTGTGGTATTAAAGGGCGATTAATATATAACATGATAATAGCATTGTGGTTGTTAAACAGAAAAATACCAAGCACTCCTTATCTTATCACTGAAGAATTTGGATGAAATAAGGTGCATCTGAGACTTGCTGCAGTGTGCCCAGGCTTGGTGATATGGAGAGGGTTCTCAGGATAGAATTTCCCTGTGTTGACGGTTTCTGATGGATGCATGAAGAATTAATGATATTATTATAATCATGCCATTAAAAGTATAGAGTATTATACTATTGGAATTATGTACAGAATGATTATACTATTGAAATTATATGCTATTATTCTATGGAAATTGTCCATACAAAATGCTTAAAACTAAAAACTTGGTATTTCCAGGATCAACTCAAATTTTCAAATTTGTATTTCATAGCAGTAATCTATTCTGAAACATACTTTAAACTGAGCTTTGTGTGGCGAATTCATATTATTATCTGAAGTACTATTAATACTTAAGAATATGAAAAAAAAACCAAACTTGTCCAGTGAGTCAACTTTGAGAGTCCCACTCTATCAGTAAGGCAAAGGCAGATCGTGTTACCTAACTCCACCTTTTCCATCTGCGGATGAGTCATATTTCCACCTACACCAAAAAGTTCTGGTCCCCTTTTCCTGGCTCTGCGGTCCATCTGCCTGGCACAGAGAACATCAAAATCACTTTCTGTTTTCTGTACAAATTTCTTAATGTTCAGGCATGTTCAAATAATCCCTTCGAGTTGTTTTACAAAGAAGTTCCTCCCTCCAGCGACCAACCAACCAGTTACCCAACAAAGACGGCCCAGAAGTCAACCAGCCCCTCAGATAATCAATCCATTCATCAGCTAATGGCATTAAGAGGGACAGAGAGGCAGGAGGTGAGGTCCTGATTAAAAATTCACAGGGTAGACAGGAGAAGGGTTTAATTACTCATCATTGCCTGATGAGATGGGGATGAGGGCTAACTTCTGTGGGAAGACTAGAGGCCCAGCCAGGTCCTTTAATTCTCTCCTTTCCTGACTCCCTGACTTCCAAGACCAAAGGGCTTCCTATAGACATTCTTCACCTTGCCGTGTAGGGTGGTCTGACAGGAATGTGAAGCTCTTTTGTAACAGAGTTCCACATCCCTACTATCACTCTTTCTCCATTCTTTAAATGAAGGCCTGAGTAAAACTGACTTGTCCCTATTGCCCGTGGAGTCAGTCCCTTTGAGCTTAGGTAGCGGTGGGGCACTTCTCCTGGTCTGTTATGGGGCCTCTCTTGCTGTCTCCTTCCAAACAACACAGGCACTTCCAGCAGAGCTTCTTACTCAAGGAGATTACTCTAGGATGGGATGAGTCGCTGGGGAAGGCCAGCTCTGTTTTCACTGAGAGGGTCATTAGGGACCAACTGGTAACAGAGCCATCATGAACACTTGGGCATTTACCACCCGCCTGTGTGGCCCGTCGGGCTCCTTGTCTGGGTGCTGCCGACTCTGCCGTGCCTGCTGGCCTGTTTTCAAAGCCCACGCCTGGACTGACCACCCAAGTCACTTGTTAAAATCCTCTAGGGTCTCCTATTGATGTGATTCTGTTGGGATGCTCTTTTGGCTGTAGATAGCAGAAAACGCAAACAAAAGGGCTTGATCAATAAGATTTACCTCCTGACATAACCAGGAGTTGTGGGTGAGTTGTCTGTGATCCCATCTAAATTTCACTCCTCCAAATTGTGTGCCTCTCGACTCCAACTCTGCCTACCTGAGTCCTGCCCACATCCCCCATGGGCGGTGGAAACGGGGTTCCTCTTAGTGGAATGGGCAGGCTGTGGAATAAAGGCTAAGAAAGATAGAGCAGTGAAAAAACCACGGAACAGGAAATTATTTTAAAAGCAGGGGCAGGGCGGGCCAGCCGATCTTAGGGATGGAGCTTCCACACTGAAAAGAGCCAAATGGAGCCCGCACTTGCTTTATTTATATTGGGGAACATCAAAGGTTTTCCATGGAATGTTCTTTGATAAGGTAGGAGGTGGGCTGTCCAATTCCCAACGGGTTACGCCCAACTCCGAGCTACAAGAAGGGTCTTCCTAGTAGAGCGGAGATAGGTCATGTGCCTTGGGCAATCTAATGTGCGGGGGAGCCTGGGTAGTTCCCGAGGAAGAACCTAAATCTCCATGACTCCAAACCAAGAGAAGACCCTCAAGTAATTCACGGGAGGCTCCCCACACCTAGGATTTCATTTGTGCCACTCTCTCCCTTCCCTGTCTTCAAAATCAAATATAAACACAAGAGGCGCCTACAACCCTACCCCACCCCAAACATCTCAACCTAAAAGCACAAATGCTCTTATTTATTTTATGGCAAAATGCCTCCAAAGATTGCCCTTGCTCCTGACTCTCCTCCAGTTCCTTCAAACTTCCAGTTTTCCCCACTCATGCTGCTTTATTGCTGTTTTAGTTAATTTTCCTTCACTGTGACCAAAAGACCTGACAAGTACAACTTAGGGGAGGAAAAGTTCATTTCAGCTCATGGTTTCAGAGGTTTAGTCCATGGTCACCAACTCCATAGCTCTGGGCCCGAAATGAGGCAGAACATCATGGTGGAAGGGCTTGGTGGAGGAAAGCAGCTTAGGAAGGGCGGGAGGGAGTGCTCCTTTCACCAGGGACAAAATACAAACTCTATAAGACACTCCCCTCATGACCTACTTCCTCCAGCCACACCCTACCTGCCTACAGTTACCACTCAGTTAAACCATACCAATGGATTGATTAATCCATTGATTAGGTTAGAGCTCTCATAATCTGATCATTTCACCTCTGAATATTCTTACATTGTGTCACATATACATGTCTCACATATGAGCTTTTGGGGGATACCTCGTATCTAAACTCCTAACAATTGCACTAAAGCTTATCAAGGTCCCAGATGTGCTGACGAGTCCAGTGGATGATTTCCTTTCCTGACTCCTCAGTGGCTTTGAACACAGCAGCCCGTCCTGTCCCACCTGGGCACTGGTACTCCTCCTTGGTCCCAGTGGGATCCTTCTGATGTTCTGGAATTCAAACATGGAAATGCCCTTTGTCCAGTCCTTACACTCTTCTCTCTTCCTCTCATCCCTCTGGGTGATCTCATCCTGTCTCATGACTTTAATGTTGCTTTTGTGCTGGGGACTTCCTAATCTAGACCTCCAATTTGGACCTCCCTACCATACTCCAGGCTCATAAAACCAGCTCTACTATGGCATGCCTAATTGGCATCCCAAATTTAAGACACCAAAACTGAGCTCTGGGTTTCTTCTAGCTCCAAACCTGCTCTTCCTCCAGGTGTCTCTTTCTCAATAAAAGGCAAGTCCTTTCTGTCATTTCTTCCAACCCCTGATCTTCAGGGCAGTTCTCCCCAACTCTTCTCTTTCTCCAACATCTCCCAAGCACAAGCAAGTCTTCAAATTGACACCCAGATCCAACAGTGTCTCACCACTCTAGTTCCAACCATCTTTCCTCTCCTGGAAGGTGGTGCAGCCCCTTAACTGGCATTCCAGCATCTTGCCCACTTGGTCTGGTCCCATTCAGTCATGAGTGTTCAAGTGTATGACAGATGGTGCCATTTATCTTCTAAAACACTGTGGTGGCTTCTTGTCATGTTCAGATGAGAAGAACGTGCCCTATCTGATTTCAACACCTGCCCTCAGACTTTCCCTTCATCTTTTCCTTAAACTAGAGCACTCCACATAGGACTTCTCCGACTCCCTACCTGCTCAGACGTCTCACCTGAGGTCTTCTCACTTGTACTCCCCTCAGCTCAGGAGACAAACACTCACGTGGCCCACTTCTCACTCACTCCTCTCTGCTCAGGGTTTGTGTTAACTGATCTCACACAAAAAATAGCACCCTCCTCACCCCATAACCCTGTGTTGATTTGCTGTTTTCTTTCCTTTATCATTCCCATCATATTTATAACTTAATAATATCTATAATATGAGCATTGATTACATGGTGAAATGATAATATTTTGGATATATTGGGTTAAATGAAACAGATTATAGAAATTAATTTTTAAAATTTTGTTTGTTTTTTAATGTTTCCACTAACCACAAAAGTTAGAGTTTAATCTGCTGTCTTGCATTTGTGGATCTCATTCAACTTCTCTTGGAGGCTGCTAGCTTACAGCCGTATGCTTTGCTTGGACCATAGGTGGAGAGGGAACTTTCTAGTATAAAAATCAGGATCCACAAGTATTGGAGGTGGGGTGGCAGAGCTGGAAGGGCATCAGGAGCATTGGCTGCATGGGAGTAGGTGTTTGGAGTATGAGCTTTCATTTCCTCATCTGCAAAATGGGGAAACCCTGCCTATTGTGCAGGGTTATTGTGAGAATTAATGAGATGATATTTGTATAATGTTTTAGTCAGCTTTTTGGCTATGGTAACTACAAGGCCTGACCCAAACAACTGCAGAGGAGGAAAGTTTATTTGAGGACTCATGGTTCATTTAAGGCTCAGCTGTCTCTATTACTTGGGGCTCAAGAGGAGGCTGAACACCATGGTGGAAGAGTGTGGTAGAGGGAATAAGCTCACACGATGATCATGAAGCAGTGAGAGAGAGACTCTACTCTCCAGATACAAAATAGACACCCTAAAGTCACACCCCCAGGGACCCACTTCCTCCAGCCACACCCTACCTGCCTTCAGTTACCACTCAATTAATCCCAATAGGGGATTAATTCACTGATCAGACTAAGGTTCTCATAACTCGATCATTTCTCCTCTAAACTTTCTTGCATTATCTCACACGTAAGATTTTGGGGGACACCTCACATCCAAACCAGACATAAAATTCTTAGTACAGGACCTGGCATGTAGGGAGATTGAATAAAACGGTAGTCAATGTCTTCATTTCATTCAGTACAAGTCTTGGCTGGCCCCCCTGCTGGGAAGACTGTCCTTGGCTGGTATTCCCAGGTGCTGTTGAAATGTTCTGAAGTTTAGTTTTCTAAACCACACCCTTGGAAGCACTTGGCTATGACGGATGCTCATTTCTGGCTCCTGAGACATCAGCCAGGTAGCTGTGCAGTGTAGTGCCCATTACCCCGGCAGTCAGAATTTGCCAGAAATACAGACCCTAGTTGTTGTCTTTAATTTAAGACGTCAAAACTAAGCTCTTGATTTCTTCTCTGATGCAAACCTCTCTTCCTCTGGTGTCTCCACTGCATACTTTATGCTATAGGAGGATGCCTGCCGGTGGTGGGAGGTGGGTAGGCAACTGGCGGTTTTGCCAGATGCTGTCTGCAGGTCCAACCCCATGAATAACCATGTTCTCACCAGCTCTCTAGGGGTTTCAGACTCTGTTCTGCTTTCTCGGATGAAGGACACCCTGAGCACCAAAGCTCCTTGTCAAATTTGCATGAGTTGAGGCTGTCCCTGGGGACTTACCAGCTGACACTGAAGCTGGCAATTTGCCTCCATGGAAGGATGTTAGTAAGAGCTGCTCAGAGTGGGCTGCCCGTCTCTGCTCATCACACCCACCCAGAGTTGGGGCTCTCCTGGTGGGACATGTACTTTTCAGAGAATCAACACCTGCTCTGTTCTTGCTTTTGCTCTGCTTATAGACCTAGTAAGGGCTGGGGGACGATGACACGGGGCTGATGGCCAGGGTGAGTGGAGCAGACTGCAGCTCTGACGTTGTCTGGCACTCACAGAGTGAGTCTCAGAAGCTCACCTACTGTTTAAAGCAGTGGTTTCCAATGTTTCAGAAGTGGAAAATGTCCCTCATGAATTTGCCGTTATGCCTTCCACCTGACAGCCATCGAAATGCATATTTCAACTTGTTTTGGGGAGCTCTAAATTGCCTTTTTTTAAAAAAATATTTTCTTAGTTGTTGATAGGCCTTTATTTTATTTATTTACATATGGTGCTGAGGTCGAACCCAGTGCTTCACACTTGCCAGGCAAGTGCAGTACCGCTGAACTCCAGCCCCAGCCTGTAAATTGATATTTTAAAAAGGTGAATGCAACAATGTTGGATTTGTTTTAAAATCAACATGGCCTTTTGAGCTCTGTGACTCTGAGTGTGCTTTCCAGCATGTCCTCCTCCCTTGGAGATAATGGGAGAGGTGAAGGGAGCCCCCTTGCTGTTCCTTGGGTTGCATTTCCACATTGGGTTGCATTTCAGCATTGTTTCCTGGGGAGTTCATCCTGACACTCCAAGATCTGGCCTGCCGAGGAGGGAGGAGTGGAATGAAGGTGAGGTTCGTAGCTCTTGAACCTCTCCTGGAGGAACAATGTTGTCCTCCTTTTTGGGAATTTGCTCATATAAAGGTGTGCGACTACTCTTAGGTTACCTCCTCATAACTGTCATCTCTTCTGCGTTTCTCACCCCTCAGCCAGACAGCATGCTGGAAGGACGGGGCCATCAGGGTTTCAAAGCACAGGAATTCAACTTCACATGGCTTGGGCAAGAGCGAGGACTCTGAAGTGGGAAAGGCAGGGCTGCACCCAGAGCATCCGACTGTGTCCGGGCGTGTTCTTGCTCCCCACCTCTGGCCCCTGCTTCTCTCTTCGCCACTTTCATCCTCCTCCTGCAGGTGGGTTCCTCTGTGTGGTAGGCGATGGGAGCCGGTGCACCTGGTAGCACAGTCTGCAGGCTTTGCCATTGCCCAGCTGTTGTGCAATGGACTTGGCTGACCTTGGTCCCTGTTTCCTGGAGGCAGCTTCCAAACTCTCGACTTTCCTGAGTGGTAGGGGTATGTTTGTTGTTCATTGTGGGCTGCTTGGACCACACCTGAGTTTAGCCATGGAGGTGACTCATGGCTGGCTCCCAGATAGTTTCAGGATGGGGCTGGCCATTCTGGAAAGGAAAGGCCAACCGTTAGAGAGCTGGTCTGTGAGCCAGGTGTTATCAGCCAGACCTCTTGGAGGGGAGAGGGTTGGAGACCGGTTCAGTCATGGGGCTGTTGACTCCATCAATCATCCCTACATAATGAAGCCCCATAAAAATTCTGGCATCTACACACTGATGTGCTGGGAGGGCGATGCCCTCTGAAGATATGGGAGTTTTGCATCTGGAACCTTCTAGAAATCACCTATGTGGCTCTTTTCTTTGTCTGATCCTGACTTGTCTCTTTATATCTTTATAATAAAACTGTAACCCTAAGTAAGTGTTTACCTGGGTTTTCTTTTGCTCACCTACCAGGGATGGAAACCCCTGAATTTCTAGTAGTTGGTCAGAAGAATGGAAGGTCAGGGACCCCCCTGGGGTTGCAGCTGAGGTTTGACATGAGGGAAGTCTGTAGAGGACTGTGCCCTTAACCTGTGGAATTTGACCTCACTCAGGGTGGTCAGTGTCAGAATGGCGTTGTGCCAGCTTGACAAAGGGATAGATATCTTTTCCTCTTAGTCCAAATGGAAAATTCCAAGTTAAGGCTTTGGACAGACTGGTTAGTGCTGCCACTTTTGAGACAGGAACTAGCGGTGGGGGCGGTATAGCTCAGTGAGGAACAGAGATGCTGTTGTGGAGGACATGTGGGGGAGAGAAGCAGTCGTTTCTGGCTCAGATCCCTACACTTGGGGGACCTCCTGAGCTGTAGACAGTCAGCGGCCACCAATCATCCACTGCTCATTTACATATGTCGGCCTTCCTTGAAGTTAGGTTGTCATGACTTCCTTGAAGTTAGGTTGTCTGGTCAATGCACTGTGAGCAGAGCTGATGTGATCGATTTTCAGGCTAAGGCAGGGAAAAGCCAGAATGCTTTCCCAACTCCTTTCTCTCTTTACTGCTGTGACCTTGACAGCCAAGTGTTCAGATGGCATACCACAGGGTGTGAGGAAGGCCACTGGTCCATGCTGCTCTTTAGTGCATTAAAGCCAAGGAGACATGGGAGTTGGAGGCACAAAAGGCTTCCCCAAGACATTAGGGACTTATCTCTGGAACCTGTAAATGTGACTTTACTTGGAAAAAGGATCTTTGCAGGTGTGAAGGGTTTTGGGATGAGGAGATTACTCTAGATTATGTGAGAGACCCCCAAGTGCTGTCACATGTGTCATTATAAGAGAGTGGCAGTGGGAGCCGAGACACACAGAGGCAAAGAAGCTGTGACTGTGGAGGCAGACTTGGAGTGCTGTGGCCAAGGAAATGATTCTCCCACAGTTCTGGAGGCCAGACGTCTGAAATCATGTTTCTGGGCCAAATCAACATGTCTGTAGGGCCACAGTCCCTTTGAAGCTCCAGGGGAAGAGCTTCTCCCAACTTCTGGTGGCTCCAGGTCTTCCCTCACTGTGACAGCACTGCCCTCACCTCTGACTGCATCTTCCCATGGGCTTCCCTTCCCTTCTCCTCCCCTCTCCTCCCCTGTCCTCCCCTCTCCTCTTCCATCTCTTCCTTTCCCTTCTCTCCTATCTTCTTTCCACCTCCTCTCTGTGGTGCTGTGGATCCAGCCCAGGGCCTCACACTCGCCAGGCATGCACCCTACCACTAAGCGACACCCCCAGCCCTCTCTTCTTAGGAGGACATCACTGGACTTAGACTCCACCCAGATAATCAAAGATCATCTCTTCATTCCAAGATCTTTGAATTCAATATATCTGCAAAGCCCCTTTTCTCAAAGAAGTTTACATTCACAGGTTCTGGGTGGACATCTTTTGGGGGCCGTCACCAGTCCACTACAGATATCAAGGCATTTGGTCATAAGACAAGGATAGCTAGTGTCCCCCCCAAATACAGATTCAGTAAGGAATATTATTCAGTGAGCACTTGCTTGTTATCTAAATACTACATCCTCTAGGAAACGTGAATTCTCTCTTACGTCGAGCACAGGTACTGACAATTCTCGCCTTACAGAAAACGCTCAGAACCCAGACCCGCCGTGCATTGTGTGTGTGTGTTCTACGTTAAGCTGGACACACGTCCTATCTGGTTACTGCTTTCTTGGCTTTGTGTTTCTGGCCTAGGATGTCAGTACACGTCTGCCTCACCAATCCCCTTCTTACCATGATGATTTGATTCTGGTATGAGGATGTGGTGCTGGGTGAGTGGGTTACGACTAATCCTAGCCTCCAGATCAATGAGAGGAGATGACAAACATGGCTTGTTTACTTAGGGCTCTAAATGCAAACCTGAATTCCACCTGAAATCCCATTCTCGCCATCTCAAAGGCTGACGTCCTCAGGTTCAGTGGAATAAGATTATGTTAGGCACTCTTTTTTAAAAATATTTTTTTTAACTAAAAAAATATTGATGGATATTTATTTCATTTATTTACTTATATGTGGTGCTGAGAATGGAACCCAGTGCCTCACACATGCTAGGCAAATGTTCTACCACTGAGCCACAAACCCAGCACACATTAGGCACTCTTTAAATTTCAGTGGATTCAAACTTTTAAGTTTCAATTCTAGAATAGTGTATTGTTTATTCCAGAGAAGCAGAGAATTTACAAAAAAATACCCCGAGGTTTTAATTGTATTCACATTTCAAATCTTTGGAATCATTTTAAAAATTAGTCTCAACCAAAAAACTGTAGAGAGTCTGGACTTGAAGTTGAGTCTTACATCCTCTGGAGACCTCAGCACCATCCCGGCTCTGTAACTGGATTGGCTGTGTAAACCTGTGCAAATTACTTAACCTCTCTGGGCCTTATCTTTTTATAATAAAAGTAGAGTGTTAGAGTAGTTGGTCTTTAAGCTTCCTTCCAGCTCTAAACTCCTATGATTCTCTAAAAGGCCTATTTTTTTTTTTTAACAGACCACCCAGGTGAAAAGTGAACTCCGGAGGGAGTTAGCCTCACATTTGACCTGGAGGAGTGCACAGCCCCAGACCTTTGCAACATAACCACTAGCAGGGGCCGACCACACAGCAGAACAATTGAAGCAGCAACTTAGAACTGGTGCTGATTTCTTTCTTTCTTTTTCTGGTGCTGATTTATTTCTAAGATGTGTTTTTCCATTTTCTCTGGCAAGTTTGCTCTCAAATACATTTGACTGCAAACGCACCAGTTGGCAGGATGCATGGGCCCCTCTGCTTGGAGAAGACGGGGGTTCTGTCCCCTCTGGAGGACCTCCTATGTGCCATTTCGCCAGCAGATCTTCCCAGGGAATGTGAGCCCGGGCTGCCGTCCCTACTGTGCCTCTGCGTAGTTGGAGACAGAGCTCTCCAGAGGTCATGTCACCTTGACACCTTCCTTCTCTGGAGTGGTAGCCCCCAACAGAACAGCAGCCCACAGAGAATGTCCAGGCACAGAGGAGCACGTCTCAGGGGAGCGACATGCTTGCCCTGAACTGGACGAGGGAGGTGTTGGATGGTTTCCCGAGAGTGAGAACATACAGCCACTTGCTTTTTGCCAAAACAATATTCCATAGCACAAGGAATGACATGGCCTGCTAAGCCAAGCCACTCCCAAGCTCAGGCCAGATGACTTCATGTGGCCATGACAACTGGCTTTGTCACAATACATAGCTCTTTAGCAAGGGGCCTGCCAGTTTCCATGTGTCCTCTGGTTTGTGGGCTGGGGATGGAAACAAGAAACAGCAGGCTGTCCTGGAGGAATGTGAGCCCAAATTTCAGGAGCCTGGGGGACTTAAACTTGTTTTTCCTTAGTTATTCCTTGTACTATTTGACATCCTTGGAGAAGAGCAAGTCATCTTAATCTTGTGACTGTTCCACTTTCAAAATCCCCTGTGAAGCTTGAAACAACTGTGGTGGCAGAGAGCTGCTAGGAAGCAGAAGACAGGTCCAGAAGTGGCTCTCAGTGTGGCCTGGTGCTGGCACTGCTTGGTGCCTTTGGGTCTTTCCAAAATCAAATGCTTCTGGCAACATGGTATCGAGGTGTCCAGGACACCATGAAAGTCACTTGTCCTACCAAGGACCAGGAAAACCTCCACTTGAATGAGAAAGGACAAGAGATATGGACACCAAGATGGTGCAGATGTGGAAACATTCTCGGAAGTACTTTCCCAGAAAAGCCTTCATCATAGAAATAAGACGGTTGTGATGCATGGTTTTCAAGACGTGTCAGTGTCAGCCTTTCTAGAAAGAGGGTAAAGAGGAGACATGGTCAAGATCCCTCTGTCGACAAGGAAAAGACCAGGTTAAGCAACCAGGACAAGGGCAGGATCCACCTTCCCCAGCTCTGCACAAATCTCAGTAACCAGGGGTGGGTCAGATGGTGAATACACCCCCTGCACTCTCCCAAATCACGACAACTGCTGTGAACCATGTGCACTTGTGTTTGTGTTGAGCCCGATACACTGTGAGATGTCTGAGGAAGGGCCATGACCTTGTTTGTTCTTCCCTAAGTCAACCTCCCTGTCCATTTTGCGGTCTATGGACTATAAAATCTATATACACACATACACACACACACACACTATCCAAACAATCCCCCAGCACTGCCCTGGCCCCTGACTGAATCCTCACTTGGCTCCACCTTGTTGAGGGCTGGGAGAATGACGAGGGCAGATCTGGGGAGGTGACTCTGCCCTCCTCCTGGTTACAGGATGGCCGGTCTCTATTTGTTCAATGGAGGGAGCCTAGCTCTGTCCCGGTAGTTCCTTTTCCCTTCAATATTACCCTGATTCTAGAAAACTCTAAGGCTGACATTGCCACCTCTTGAAAACCATTCCTCACCACTATCTGACTTCCATAATCAAGCTTTTCTCCAGTATGGGAACAATCTGCTTTATGTTTAGAGTTAGGGCAATCATATAATTTAAAATCCTCCCACAGCGATGCTGGCTTGGTGCCAATATTGGTTGATTGTCTTTTCTCATTCAAGTGGAGATTTTCCTGGTTCTTTTTTGGTGGGGAGTGATTTTTCAAACCTATCCAGACATTTGGGGTATCAAGTTTTGAGATTCTCATTCCTGTTTAATCGTGTGTTTGTATGTGTGTGTGTGTGTGTGTGTGTGTGTGTTTTGCAGGCAGTCAGTTGGGGTGGAACGTGCAGGTCCACATGGGAGTAGATATCATTGCCCTGCCGATTCCAGGGGTGGGTGGGGGTAAAGGGAGCATATTACACAATAAAGAATTAGAGCATCCTTTGTGCCTGGTTCCTGGAGGGAGATTCTAAATATTTGGAAATTCTTAAGCAAGAGGGGTGTCTTTGTTTTTCATGAGCTCCTTGGATCATGCCCTGGATCATCCTAAGAGATGAGATGGCTCAGGTTGCCTGTATATTAGAGCAACTGTGTGATGAGAGGGGTGAGGCTTTGACCTAGCTGGACCTCTGGGGAGGGAAGTGGAGGATGGAGACTCAGTTGAACCTTGTAGCCAATGGTCTAATCAACCTTGCCTATGTAATGAAATCCCAATAGAAACTCTGGACACTGAGGCTGGGTGGAGTCTCCTAGTTGGTAAATGCATTGATGAGCAAGAGAGCAGGGAACTGAGTGCTTCAGAAGTCACCCTACATGCCTCTTCATTTGGTTGTCCTGATTTTTATCTTATATAATAAAACTGAAGTGGTAAGTCTGGTGCTTTCTTGAGATCTGTCTTTCTAGTGTATTATCAAACCAGAGAGGGTTGTGGGACTTCCTAAATTTGTTGCCAATTGGTCGTAAGTGTGAATGACCTAGGGATCCCTGAAGTTCAGCTGGCATCTTAAGTGACAATAGTCTTGTTGGGGACTACACCCTTTGATGTGTGGGATCTGCTGGTATCCAAACAGAGGTAAAGTGAAGTGCTGGGTTGCGGCACCTTGCGCCATCTTGTTTGGCCTCATTGCTGTTCCATGATGAGTGAGTTCAGTTCCCTGCTGGCTCCATCCCTGCAAAAGCAGAACACCAACTCATGACCACCCCTTCCTGGTTTGTTGACATCATGAATGTGTGGAAAGTACACTTCCTGTTTAGCCCTGCTAGCACCTAGGGGTCAGGGATATGGATGGTTTTCTTTCGGTGTACCGGGAGGGTAGGTATTTTCAGAAGGGTTTTCTGGTCCTTGTGTAGGGGGGGGCAGACTTCCCATCTGCACCTTTGGCAGTTCCAGGTCTCTGGCTTCTCTAGTGCCCATGGGGAGTGTAAGAGATTGAGGGAACCCAGGGGACTCTCCCCGGCCTGCTCCTCAGGGGGGACTACTTAATCTTGACTGGAACCAGATGTTTGATTGGACAATATATCAGCCAAACACGGGAGACATGCTGGACAGTAAACGAGGGCGCTGGCTGTCAGGGTGCCTGGGCAATTGGCACAGAACAGAATGTGTGGCCTGTCACCCTTGTTTCCTGGCAACTCTCATATAGGAGTCACTTTGTCACTTTCACTCAGCTCCCACCCACAATTTCAGGGCCCATCTCTATCTGATGGTGTTCACAGCCTGTTCCTGCCTGTGGTCACTGCTGTGGAATTGCCATTTCGCAGTACCCTTCTCCCCTCTGACTGTAGACCCAAGAAGGGCAAGAGGCTTAACACTGGGAGTAAGGACAGATGCTGCCCCAGACGAGCTTTTTTTAATCCACTTTGAGGGGTGGTTAATGGACCTTCTCAGAGGATCCTGGCATCAGTTTGCACATCAATGTCTCCAAGATCCTCTGTCCCTGGTGCTCACTTTTAGAAGCAAATGATGCTTCTAGCTCAGGTCTTTCATCTTTTCTGGGCTTGGGACTTTCCCTGTGGCCACTCGGTGCTTACTGGGGGCCTGTTCTTTTCTTCATAGAGTCTCCACATTGGATGCTCTAAGGATGTCCCAGGATGAGTCCTGCCTGCCACAGAACATTTACCTACCAGACTCTCCAAATCTGTTGGATTCCACCAGTGTGCTTTACCATACGGTGATGATTTATATTTCCTCTGGAATAAATACCATTGAGAAGGGCTTCCTGCCCTTCCCAGGTAGAGCCTTGTCTCATATGTAGTGAGAGACCCTCCACAGATGTAGTAGGGACAAGGAAAACCACACTTGAGGGCAACTGGGATCACCCCCAACTTCCTTAATTTAGCTGATATACATTAGCCACACTGGAAGTCACGATTGGTATGTTTGGGGAAAGAACAAGACTTCATATGGTTCTCTAAGGTTGAGAGCCTTCTGGATGGAGGTTTAGAGCAGTAAACTTAAATACGGACAGATGGGAACCGTGAATACATTGGCTGGAAGAACCTTTGGGGCAGGATAGCTGGATGGCTTACTGCTGTAGTTTGCGTCTGAAATGTCCTTCAGAGGACGTATTGAAGACTTGGTCCCCCGCCCGTGGCACTATTGGGAGATGGTGGAACCTTTAAGTGGGGAGGCTGAGGGCCATGAAGGGGACATTGGGATCTCAGTCCTGCCATGGCTCTCTCTTTTTTTTCCCTGGACACCATGAAGTGACCAGCTTCCTCCACCATGTGCTCCCTGTCATGATGTCCTGCTTTGCCATAGGTCCAAAAAGGGTGAATCCAAGCCACCATGAACCGAAAATCCCATGAGTTAAGACAAACATGTTCTCTTTATAAGTTGATTCATCATATTTATCAGGTGTTTGTTATAGTAACAGAAAGCTCACTAACACATGTTAATTTTTTTCCTAAAAATTTTTTTTATAGAAAACAGATAATGAAAAAAGATATTTGTGTCATTTGTAAGAGGCAATTTATAGCTAATTTTGGTCTCAGGAACATAGTGTGATGTCATGATTAATTTCTTGGATTCTGGAGTCAGAATGCCTGGGTTTTAATCTCAGCTCCACCATTTAACCTTGTGTGGGTTCAGATTCCTCATTCTAGAAAGTAACCCCCTCCTATTCAATTATGCTGTGAACACTTAGCATATGCAGTGCTTAGAATAAGGCCTGTATGAGATACTGGATGCCTGTATGTTAGCTCTCATTGTTTATTTGAATGAAAATGTATAATATTTATCAATTTATTAGCATTTATCAAATTTACAAATTGTATAAAGAGTACTTATTTTAATTATTTTTTAATATTTATTTTTTAGTTGTAGATGGACATAATACCTTTATTTTATTTATTTATTTTTATGTGGTGCTGAGGATCGAACCTAGGGCCTTGCATGTGCTAGGTGAGTCCTCTACCACTGAGCCACAACCCCAGCCCCTAAAGAGTACTTTTAATCTGAAAAAGAAGAAACCAATAGCAATTGAAAGCCTAAAGAACTATGGCCAAAGTCAACTCAGAGACGCTGACAGGCAGTATCCTCTTAGCCTGGGGTCCGAGTTCATGAACACAGAGATGCTGCCTTTCCAGGGTGACAGTCTGTGTTCCCTACTGAGAGCAGGGATGTAAATCAGCACAAAATCTTTGAAGAGCATTTTGGCAATGTTCTTCAGTTGTTTTTAAAAAAGCTAACATTCTTTGGCTTGACAATTTTACTTCCAGGAATGCATTCAAAGAAAATAATCACAGATGCAAGCCATATTAATTTACAAGGATGATCCCAGAGACATTACATATGCTCTGTTTTGAATGTGTTCCCTGAAGTTTATATGCTGGAAACTTAATCTCCAAATTCATATTGTAATGTCATTTGAAGATGTGACCTTTGGGAGACAATTATGATTCGATGAAGTCATGAGGATGGGGCTCCCGTGATGGAATTTGTGGCTTTATAAGAAGAGGGAGAGACCCAAGCTAGCACGGTTGCTGTCTCACACATGATGCCCTCCACCACGTGGTACTGCAGCAAGAAGGCCCTCCCCTGAGCAGTGTTCCTGGAGTACCCCTCTTCAGAACCTCGAGCTAAATACACCTCTATCGTTAAAATTACCCAGTCTGTGTTTCAGGTACAACATTGGAAAATGGACTAAGACAAATTATAATAGCCAGAAATAAGAAATAATGAAAATATCTGACAATAAGAAATTATTTTTGGTGATACAAATTAAGTTCTGTACTTATACAGGTGATTAGGCAGCCATTACAAGTAAGGTCAAGCCGGGTGTGGTGGCTCATGCCTCTAATCCCAGCTGCTCTTGAGGCTGAGGCAGGAGGATCTTGAGTTCAAAGCCAGCCTCGGCAAGAGCAAGGTGCTAAGCAGTGAGACCCTGTCTCTACATAAAATAAAAAACAGGGCTGGGGCTGGGGCTCAGTGGTTCAGCACCCCTGAGTTCAAACCCCAGTATCCCGCCCCCCCCAAAAAAAGTAAGGTTAAAAAATGAAAAAATAAATAAAAAAGTGATGTTGAAGATTATTTAATGAAAAATTGCTAAGGATATAATTTTAAGTGCAAAATATTTCCAAAACTCTATCGTATGGTCTTCACAAGAATCTCCCCTTTGCCCATCTGCTTTTCCCATTCTTTCCTTACCAGGTTGTCATACCCTCTCTGAAGTCATTCCATTACAACCGTGGAAGAAGCAGTGGTCCATGGTCCCCACGCCATCCTTCTGAGTGGCTGTTCATGACGGTGGTGTGATAGCAACCGTGCTCGGACGGCCTTAATGGGGATGGGAGGTTCTGCTTAGTTGTGCATTCTTTGATGCTCTAGAAGGTGGAATGCTAATTATGTGTCTCTGCCTCTTAGGGTATTGAAGAAATGAAGCTCTCTTTGTCCTTGCAGATAAAGCAACTTGTTTTTTGAGTAGATGATGAATAAGACTCTGGCTGTAACCAGCTGTTTATATCCACTTATGCAAAAAAAAAGGAGGGAGAAAAAGGTTTGGGGCAAGAAGCAGTTTATTTTGGCCAAACAAAAGCCAACATTGCCTGGGAATGAAAAGAGAGGAATTGATGAGTGGATAAAGAAACTGTGGTATATATACACAATGGAATATTACTCAGCATTAAAGGACAATAAAATCATGGCATTTGCAGGTAAATGGTTGAAGCTGGAGAATATAACGCTAAGTGAAGTTAGCCAATCCCAAAAAACCAAATGCTGAGTGTTTTCTCTGATATAAGGAGGCTGATTCATAATGGGGATTGGTGGGGAGCATGGGAGATTAGATGAACTCTAGATAGGGCAAAGGGGAGGGAGGGGAAGACAGGGCGCATGGGGGTAGGAAAGGCAGTGGAATGAGATGGACATCATTACCCTAAGTACATGTTTGAAGACACGGATGGTGTGACTCTACATCATGTACAACCAGAGACATGAAAAATTGTGCTATATATGTGTGCTATGAATTGAAATGCATTCTGCTGTCATATATAACAAATAAGAATGAATTAAAAAATTAAAAAAAATTTAGAAAGGGGAGGGAGATCTCTCCTTTGTTGGAAGATTTAAGGAAGTTGTGGTCTTGTGGTACAATGTAACAAGAGTTCTGAATCTTGTTTAAAAAGTTACTGTGTCCCAAATGCAACACTTAAGAACAGAGAGATCACATAGAGAGAAAACCAGATGTCTTGGAGCTTTAATCTTGTGGGAGCAGAGGATCCCTCCAACTCCGCATGCCTTTGTGGAATTGCACGGATTGCCTTCAGTTTTAGGGTGTCTTTGTCAAATAAAGGTATGCACATTTACCAAAGTACTGAGGAGGGGGACATGTTCTTCCAGACTGTTCCATAAGCACAGCCTATAAGCTGTCTTTATTTCCATGCTATTTTTGGCTTCCCATAATTATTTAAAATAAGCTTCTGCAGCCTGAACGTCCATTCAAATATAAGCAGTTTATATTTCAGGTGGATGAACACAGTTTAGCACAAGAGGAAATTACAACAGAAAGACAGCTTCCTCTGGCACTGGAGGATGACATAAGGGCCAACTTCACCTTACTCATTCAGTGGGAGAGCCCGCTCACCTGTCTACTTCATTAGTTGTAAATATTCAAGTTTTAGTCCCTTTAGGTCCTGGAGCTTCACACTGCCATTTCTCTAACATAAAAGTCAATGTGCACCACGGATGAGAAGGCAGCAGAGAACAAGCACATGCATCCACGGTCTAGCCAGTCCTACCATTTTGGCTGAGGAGACTGTCAGATCCTACAGGAAGCTCCTGGTGTTCACACTAGGCTTGGAGTCCTCCAGATTGCTCAAGAGTCTGGTTTTGAGTCTGCCTACCAGCCTTGGCCCATCCCTGAGCGTCAACTGCAACACAGGGTGAAAATACAGTGGATGGTTTTCCAGAAGTACTATTTTCTGATTAGATCTATGAGTTAGATCTCACTTTTGACCTTAAAAAAAATTCTACTGTTTCTTGATTTAAATGAAGTTTTTATTATTTATTTATTTCTGTATTCTTTGTGTGTGTGTGTGTGTGTGTGTGTGTGCGTGCATTGCACCAGGGATCAAACCCAAGGGCCCCACACATGCGGAGCACATGCTCACCAGCCCCTTGTTGGCTGCTCTTTGTCAGAACAAGGAAGCACTCTGTTCCAAATTTGCTGAGAGCTTTTTCAAATCATGAAAGGATGTTGATTATTGCCAGAGGATTTTTGTATAATTTTTAAGATACATGTATAATTACTTCCTTTTAAGCTGTTAATGTGGTGAGTTGCATTAATTGATGTAATAACATCAAATCAACCCTGAATTCCTACAGCAAACCCAACTAGATCATGGTATTATTTATACGTACTTGCTTTGTTTTTACTGATGTTTTGTTTAGGTATTTGCATTAATTTTTATGAGTTTGATTTGAAATTTTACTTTCACATATGTTCATGTTATGTTTTGATACTAATAGTACTTGAAATAGTAATATACTATCGAACATTTATTTTTCTAAGTTCTTTTTCAATTCCTTTAATCTTGCAAATCTGTGATGTAGGTTGGCCCTAAATACATATTTTACCCATAAGAAAAACTGAAGTTATGCAATTTGCCTGTATTCACTTATAAATAGAGATAAGATTTAAACTTCATTTAACTCCAGATTCCTTATTCTTTTTTTTCTCCCTCTTTATTAAGGTGTGTATATTTAAAGTATACACCTCAATGTATTGATATATGTATATATTGGGAAATGGTAAGCACTGTTAAGCTGATTTAGACACATCACCTCATATATGTACCATTTCCCTTTCTCCCTTCTTTGTTCCCCTTCTTTCTTCTTGTGGTGAGAACATTTAAAATCTCCCCTTTCAGCAAATTTCCAGTATACAATGCAGCATTGTTACTTGTATTTGCTGTGCTTTCCATTAGGGCTCTAGAACTGAAACTTGGTACCCTTTGATCAACACCTCCCCATTGTCTTTAATTCCCAGGCCTTGGTAACCACCATTCGACTCTATTTCTACGAATTTGACTGGTTTAAACTCTACATACAAGTGCACTCATACAGAATTTTCCTTTCTGTGACTGGCTTATTTCACTTAGCACAATGTCTTCCCCATGCATTCATGGCATGATTTACCACTTTCTAAAAAAGACTGTATATTATTCCATTTTGTGTATATGTGTGTGTGTGTGTGTGTGTGTGTGTGTATCTACACATAAAAATGCATGCCACATTTTCTTTGTACGTTCATTAGTTGATGGACATTTAGATGGTTTCTATGTCTTGGCTATGATGAATAATGCTGCCATAAACATGAGTGCATAGTTATGTACATACATGAATATACACAGTGAATCTCACCATCATGTGCATCCACAGACACTATTAAAAAACAACAACATATAAATAGCAGAAAGAACAATAGAGTACAGGGAAGATAACCAGGGAAGGGAATGGGTAAGTACTGGGGACTGAATTAGAACAAATTATATTCCATGCTTTTATAATTATGTAAAAATGAACCCTATTGTCATGTGTCACTAAAAAGGACCAATAAAAAAAGAGTACATAGTAAACACAGGGGATATCTTTTTGAGATCCAGGTTTCATTTTCTCTCTCTTGTTTTTTGGGGGCATATGTGTGTGTGGGAGGGGGTGTGCTGGGGACTGAACTCAGGGGCACTCAATCACTGAGCCATATCCCCAGTCCTATTTTGTATTTTATTTAGAGACAGGGTCTCATTGAGTTTCTTAACACCTTGCTTTTGCTGAGGCTGGCTTTGAACTCGCGATCCTCCTGCCTCAGCCCCCTGAGTCACTGGGATTACAGGTGTGTGCCACTGTGCCTGGCAAGGTTTCATTTTCTTTGGATATATAATCATAAGAGGGATTATTGAATTATGTGGTAGTTCTACATTGAATGTTTTGAGAAACCCACATACTGTTTTCCAAAGTGGCTGTATTAATTTACAGTACCACCAACAGAGTACAAGAGTTCCTTTTTCTCCAATTCCTCACCACATATTTACAGTCAACTGATCTTTAACAGTGTACTAAAAATGCGCAATGAAAAGAAAGTCTGTAGGAAAATCAAATATCTACATGCAGAAGAATGTAACTTGAACCCTCGCTTCATGCCATATACAAAAATCAGCTCAAAATGAATCAAACAGTTTAGGATAAGACCTACAACTGTAAAGCTAAGAGAAGAAAACATATGAAAAAATCTTTTTGCTGTTAGTTTTGGCAATAACATTTTTGGTCATCACATCAAAAACACAGATAATTGAATCAAAAATAGTCAAGTGGAATTGCATCGATCTAAAAAGCTCTGCAAAGTGAGAACATGATTATATACATTAAAAAACTAAATGCTCTATCAAAAATTGTCAGAACTTATAAATGAATTCAGTAGAGTTGCAGGACACAAAATCAACATACAAAAAATTTTATCACCAATAGTGAACTTGCTGGAAAACAAATTTAGAAAGCAATTCCATTTGTGATAGCTATAAAAATTAAGGTATTTAGGAATAAAATTGATCAAGGAAGTGAAAAACCTCTACAATGAAAATTACAAAACACAGATGAAAGAAATTAGCACAAACAATGGAAAGATATACCATGTTAATGAATTGGAAGAAGCAATATTGTTAAAATGAGAATATTACCAAAATGGTTTATAGATTTAATGCAATTACCATCAAAATACCAATGATGTCTTCACAGAAATATTAATAAACTTAAAATTCATATGCAACCAACATAAAACCCCTCCAGAATAAACACAGTGATCCTGAAAAAAACAAAACAAAACACCACCACCAACGAAAAAAAAAAGCCATTGTTGAAGGCATCACAATAGCTGACTTCAAGATATACTACAAAGTTATGGTAATCAAAACATCATTATATGGGCATAAAAACAGACACACAGACCACAGGAATAGAATAGAAAACTTGGAAATTAATACATATTTCTATGGCTAACTTATTTTTGACAAAGTTATCAGGAACATACAGTGGAGAAAAGACAGCTTCTTTAATAAATGGTTCTGGCAAAATTGAACATTTACAGAAGAATAAAACTAGATTCCTTCTCACTGTACACAAAAATCAACTCAGAATGGATCAAAGGCCTAAATGTTAAACCCAAAACTATGAAATTACTATAGGAGAACACAGGGGAAGTATGTCAAGACATTGGTATAGAAAATATTTTAGATAGAATCACAAAGGTACAGAAAACAAAAGTTAAAACAGGAAAATAGAATTATATCAAACTAAGAAGAAGCTTTTATACAGCAAAGGAAATAGTCAACTGAATTAAGAGATAATGTATAGAATGGGAGAAAATATTTTCAAACTCTTCAGCTGACAAGGGATTGAAATCCAGAATATATAAGGAACTCAAAAAGTAGATCCCCCCAAGCAAAGGATTCAATTAAAAATACACTTAAGAACTAAACAGACATTTCTCAAATGAAGACATAGAAATGTTCAACAAGTATATATAAAAATTTTAATTTAATTAATTATCAGAAAAGTGCAAATCAAAACTAAATGAGGTAATTACCTTGATCCAGTTGAATGAGTATTATTAGAAAGACAACAAATAGCAAATGCTGGCCAGGATGTGGAGAAAGGGAATCCTTGGACACTGTTGGTGGGAATGTAAATCAGTATAGCCACTGCAGAAAGCTGTAGGGAGAGTCCTTGAAACACTAACGATGGAACTGCCCAAGATCTAGCAAAGATGAACTCCTTATATCAAAAAGAAACATGCCCCCTCCCATCTTCTGCAGCACTACTCACAATAGCTAAAAGGTGGAATCAACCCAGGTGCCCTTTGGTGGATGAATGGAGAAAGAACGAAGTCTATTCGATGATGGAATGCTTTTCGGCCACACAAAAGAATAAAATCCTGTGATTTGCTGCAAAATGGATGGGACTGGAGGTCATTATGTGAAATGAAATAAGACAGGCACAGAAGCACAAATCCTGTATGTTCTCACTCATTTTTGGAAACTAATAATCGTGTGTTGGAACAGAGTGGAATAGTGGCCACTAGAAACTAGGAAGAGTAGAGGGAGGGGAACAAGAGGTTCAATAAGGGGCACTGAAACACAGTGGAGAAATCACTCTGCTTCTCTAACACAGAAGGCCAACTCTGGGTTAAACAGATTGTGATAGGTTTCAAAATGAATAGAAGAGTAGGAAATTCCCAACACACAACAAAGATTAATGGTCCAAGAGATAGAAATATTATTACTCCTGTTTCCTTATTATGCACTGTATACATGTATTGCATTACATGATGTGCCCCATAAAGATGTGCAAACATTATGCCTCAGTTTAAAACCAATTCTGCAAAACAAAAGAAAAATAGAGTTAAAAGGCAGCCTGCCTTTTAACTTTTTCAATTATATCCAGAATATATAAGGAACTCATACAAGTCAGTAGCAGATCCAGACTCCTCATCCTTAACCATACAATGTTCTATTGTTCTCACTCTTATTCTATATTCTCCCTCTGCTTTTGACCCACCTGTGCTATATTAAACCCAAAAATAGATTGGGAGATATTCCCTCATTTTCTATGATCTAGATTAATTTGTACAAAAAGGTAATTATCTCTTCATTGAATGGGATATTGATTCATTATCTTTTTTTGTCAAATATTTAAAAAATTAAATATATTTTAACTAGTGCATTAAAACATAAAATTGTGCATGTTAATGGGGTAGCATGATGTTTAACAACATGTATACATTGTATAATGTTGAAATGAGGTTAATCTCTCTAAACATTTATTGTTTATGGTAAACTTTTCAAAATCCTTTCTTCAAGGTTTTCAAAATGTACAGTACATCACCGTTACCTATAATAACCCCACTGTGCAACAGTACACCGGAGATTCTTGCTTCTAACTGTAACTTAGTCCCCATTAAGGAACGCTCCCCATCCCTCCGTCCTGCTGCTCTCCCAGCCTCTGGGGGAAGAGTCAGAGGGGGAGAGGTTGATTCAAGTCTTCAGTGAGCATTGGGTTCCTAAGGTGTTCCAGTCCCCTCCCTTCCCCTCCCCCACCCTCCCTGTTACATCTTTAATTTTCAGCCTTTTCTTCTTTACTAACCTAAATGTTTAAGGCCATGAATTTCCATGGAGCTTCTGCCTTAGCTGTATCCTGAAGGTTTTATCATTGTTCATTAGAATATTTTGAATTTCCATTTTGATATTTTTGGCCACAAATTATTTAGAGGTATTCCTTAGTTTCAAACATATCATGGTTTTAATTATCTGTGTCATTGATTTTTATTAATAACATTATAAAATGTATTTTTTATAGTGCCAGTTCCTTTAGCTGTGTTGAAACTTGCTTCAAATCTCTGTCTTTACTGATCCTTTGAATTCTTGGGTTCTCAGTTTCTGGGAGTGTTGTTATATGAAAATCTACTGCAGTGTGGTAGATTTATCTTTTCAGTTCTGCTTTCTATATTTTGAAACCTTGTGATTAGGTGCATCATTGTTTAGAATTATTTAAACTTGTTGTCAAATTACACCTTTTATTATTATATGGTGGCCCTCTTTATCACTAGCAATGCTTTTTGTTTTGAATTCCATTTATTTCTCTAAACTACAGCTACAATATTTTTTAAGCTGCTATTCACCTGCACATATACTTTACCTGTTTCCTTTTAATATTTCCGATTCCAGATGTGTTTGATGTTCTGTTTTGAAGGGTTTCTAATAATCATTGTCTTTAGCTGGAGAATTGAATCTGTATGCCTGTATTAAAATTATAAAGACATTTGGATTTAAAGCTCCCACACGAAGGTATTTTTATGTTCTTGTATTTTTATGTTTTTGTATTTTTATGTGACTTCTACTTGTTCCCCATTCCATATCTTCTTCTGAATTGATTAGTTTCTCTCATTCCATTTTACATTAGTTTATGTATTCTATTTTTATATTTTAATAGATACCATATAATTGAGCAATCCTATAATTTAGAAATCCTAAAATGCAGGATTCATTTATCAAAGAATAAAGCTGATCAGTATCTAAGCCCTCTTACCAAATAAGATCCTTAAAATGCTTCCTTACCATGCCCTTCTAACACGGTGCTCTTGTTATTGTGCATTCTATCTTGTTTTTTAATGACTCCCCAAGATCATTATTATTATTTATATTATCTTATTCTTCTAATTTAAAATTTTTTTTGTAGTTGGACACAATAACTTTATTTATTTTATGTGGTGCTGAGGATCGAACCCAGGGCCTTGCACATGTGAGGCGAGTGCTCTACCACTGAGCCACAACCCCAGCCCCTCTCCTTCTCATTTTATATGCTTTTCTAGACTTGCTGACATTTTCGCCATTCTTTGCTTTAATTTCTTTTCATATCTCATTCTTTCCATCTGGGATAATATCCTGTCTTCCTGAAGTATATCCTTAAGAATTTCCTTTAGTGAGGGTCTGCTGCTAGCAAACACTCAATTTTTTTAAAAGACTTTTTTTTTTCCTGGTCCTTGAAAGATAACTTTAATGGAAGCAATCTTATTTTCGTATGCCGTATTTTGTCTTTCTGCTAGTTTAAATTTGTCTGCGATAGAAGAGAATTTAGAATCCACCTATTTGTATGGCTGACCTCATGTGGAGACAAGCTGGACCATGGCATTGACAGTGGCTTTAAAGGAAACTGGAACAAATCTTTCCTTTCTATTGCAAAAAATGGTTCTCTTACCCAAGTGCCAAGAGCTGGGGATGTTCACCTCTCAATTAAAGCACATAGTTCTGGAAATCCTAAAATGCACTTTTCACTAGCAGGAAGGAGCAGCGTTAGTCCTTCAGTGTCAGCAACATGTGATGGTGACTTCGTGGCTCTTTTCCATGGTGGCCTGGGTAACAATGGCAGCTTGGGGGTGGGGGGCGGTGATCGACAGGAAAATAATTCTTGTTTTAGAAAATTAATTTTTTGGATGAAATCAGAGCTCTAGATGAAAACAGATTCTCCGCTCTGCTGTCTCCGTGTAAGCTGCGATCTCTGCAGCAGCAAAAGCCTGTTGGAGTGTTAGCAGCTAATCACAGGGGGGGATGACTGCTGGCCTTGCTCTGGGGGTCACAGCCAGCAAGGATGGAGCCTTCTCTGTGGCTGCTCAGCTCTTTGCAGCTCCCAGTGGTGGGCCATGCCCCCTGTGTTGCAGCGGACCCCAGAAACTCACCTCCAATTTGTTTCCATGTTCTCTTCTTGTGATTTGGAAGAATGAAATCCATGGACAACAGGAGGCAAGAGTGAAAGGGGGAGAATTTATTTCAAGTGAGAAAAAGAAGTCGAGAGGGGACCTCACAACAAGTTACTAGTCTAGGGATTTATATAACTGCCGGGTTATGGCTACTGGTCAAAATCTCTGCTAAGCAGGTATTGGAAAAGTACCAAGGCTACTGGTTTGGTCCGTGACCTTCTAATTGGCTGTGTCCTTTTGGCCCTTAGGTTGAACTGTCCTGTAACCCCATTTAGGTCTGCCCCTATTTTTGTTTTCCGGATGCTGTGGACAAAGCTTTGGGTGGAATGTTTCTGCAGATTATTTTCGTGCAATGGCCTTTACATTTGAGAGAAACCTTATTTGGGCCTTCTTCTTTGTTTTTCTCTTTGTACCAGGGTACAAAGGCACTTAACCACTGAGCCACATGCCTAGTCCTTTATTTTTGAGACAGGGTCTTGCTAGGTGGCTTCCAGCCTCACTGTTGCTGAGGCTGGCTTCAGACATGCCAGCCTCCTGCCTCAGCCTCTCAAGCCACTGGGGTTACAGGCATGTGTCACCATAACTGTAACACAAAAGTCATTGTAGAGACTTTATTTTTATTTTTTTAAAGAGAGAGGAGAGAGAGAGAATTTTTTAATATTTATTTTTAGTTTTTTGGCGGACACAACATCTTTGTTTGTATGTGGTGCTGAGGATCGAACCCGGGCCGCACGCATGCCAGGCGAGCGCGCTACCCCTTGAGCCACATCCCCAGCCCTGTAGAGACTTTAAATAGAAGAAATTCACAAGTAAAAACCTGCATTACCACCAGAAGAGAATCACCTTTGACATTTTTGCATATTACATTTTGGATTTGCTCTCTCTTGGTGTTCACCCCTTTCCCCATTGCCCCCCATTTGAGAAGATGAGGTCGACCTAATTTCTAATCTGCTTTGTCTTCCCATTAGAACTTTTTTCCCTGTTGCTAACTGTTCTTCCATCTCTGTAAACAGCAAGAATCTACTGTCTGTGGTTGGGCCTTCTCATCCGGTCCTCAGACTCTCGATGGCTTCCACACTCCAAGCTCTCTGTCCTGACGAGAAGCCGTTCATGGTGTCCGTGGGACTGGGACTGGGACTGGGACTGGCCGACCAGGCAGCTGCTTTTCATCCCTCATCTTATAGAACTCGTGGACGTGTCCCTACCGGTTGCTGCTCCTGGAAACTCTGCTTTAATTTTCCTGCTTCCCTTTTCATGTCCCTCCTTAGGGGAACATCCTGGGCTTCTTGGGATCATCTTGTTACTGCCAGGGTGTTGGGTCTGTTGTCTCCATTCAGCAGAGAATTGAAGAACAGGGCACAGTTAGCGATAGCAAGCAGCAGGTTTATTGCAAAAGTGACAGTGACACACTTCTCCAAAGAGAAGGGGCCCAGAGTCTGGTGAGGAGGTTCTGGCTTGTTCTTTTTAGGGTCTCTGGCATTTCCTCCTTTTCTTTTCTCCACCCCTGTCCGTGCTCCTCTCATTCTTATTGATTGGTTCCCTCTCTGTCCACGCATCTGCTTTAGTTTTTCTATCGGATCCCCCGCTTAGGGGCACAAGTACGGAAGTGTCTGTCTGACTGGGTCCCCTCGTGTGCCTATGAGCACTTCCGTCAAGCAGGAAGCTGAGCCCATCAGAAGACTCTCTGCCTGCTCCTCTGTCCCTACCCTGTCCGCGACCTCCTCACTCACCACCTTGCCCTGGCTGCCTCTGCCCTTTGTCATCTCCCCTTGTCTTAGTTATGAAGTGCTGGTGGTCTTCATGGATCTGAACTTGGTCTTCTTCTCCAGTCTCTAGACAGTCACATCTACCTCACGTGCAGACTTCTCAGCTCTGTCTCACTGGTGCCTCGAACAGCATGGCCAAAGCAGAGCTCACTTGTACACATGGTCGAGTTTGAGGGACCAGCCTGAGAATGGTGGACATAATCCACGCTCTTTGGCTCCAATTCAGTGACAACTCTGTGCTCAGGGTGCACCTAACAGCAAGGGAGGCTGGCTGTGCTCCCAGAAGGAAGGGGCAATAGTGGGTGACCAGCCTACTAGTCTGCACCGCAGCTACCCATGAGGAGCATTACATGGTGAAATTGCAAACAGGAGTGGCTTCTGCCGAGTCTCCTGATAAACAAATAGGATGACAAAATGAGAGAGCCATGGAAATAGCCTTTCAGGGAAGGGAAGTCTGGCATGAAACTCATAATCAGGAGATTCTGCCAAGAGAAGAAAACAAGGACAGATATTAAAAGCAGCACATCAAACAGGATTTGCTTATCCATGAAGCAGTCCAGAATGAGCTCAGGGGGACAGCATGAGGTCAGCGAGAAACATCTCCAACGTGTCCAGATGGGGCTCTTCTCAGCACGGAGCCTGTCAGCGTCCCTGCAGGAGGACACCCAGGACGGCTTAGGTAATGCTCTGGGCATGCTTTCATTGATCACTATCCTTTATTTATTTATTTTCCATTTCAGTGGCAAGTTTGAAAAATACCGTATGCTTTTTGATTTCTGATCATTTTCAAAGATAGCAGAAGCATTTCAGTTCTCTTTTCTTTCTCTTGGTTCCTCTCCTTAACTTCATCTCCCTCTTCTTTAATCTCTTCCTGGCAAGTGTCTTCTAGAAAGCACGGCCTCAGAAGCTGGAGGAGGCCTAGCACAAACACAGCCTGAATGCCTGTCTCTGTTCCTTTTGCTTGAGCCATTGGTTATTTGGTGAGCCCGTTCTTGCCACAGTCTGGCTGGGCACAATCAGGAGCCACTTGTCAAAAGAAACTAACTTTATTTTTAGAACCACACACGCCAAACAAAACAGCCTCTCAGGAAAATTCCTCAGAGCCCCAACTGCCACCACCGGCTTTCCACAAGCCTCTCTCTCCAACACCAGCCTCTCTCCACCTCCCACAATCCTTCTGCTCTTGAGGCTGATTGGCTGGGTCACGTGGGCGGAGCCAAAAAAGTCCCCCAATGAGTAGCTCCGTGGTCTGAAAGGGCAGGGAAACAGCCCAATGAGCATCACCGCAGAGGAGCCAATCAGCTAGATGTTGCTGGGACGCTGTGAGCCAATCATCAGCCGGCAGCTGGAAGTTTGCTGGGGCCCCTTTGGCTGTGGCTCTCAACACGTTCTTACTAGTTTTCTGGTCCCTGGCAGATGCAAGAGACCCATCCAATAGTTAGAAGGAAAATTCATACAACAGTGTGCACCTCTCCATGTCTGCCAAACAGATCAAAATGAGTCCTTCTTATGGACCATACTACTTGGACAAAGATGTTTATGAAGAGATGTTTTTGAGCTACTTATTAGCTTTTTAAAAAATTGCTTTTATTTTTTTAAATATACAACAGCAGAATGCATTACAATTCTTATTACACATGTAGAACAATTTTTGTATCTCTGTATATAAAGTATGTTCACACCAATTCATGTCTTCATACATGTGCTTTGGGTAACGATGTCCATCACATTCCACCATCATTGCTGACCCCCTGCCCCCTCCCATAAAATAATAACCTTGAAAAACCACATTTACTTGTTCTTAATCACCCGTGTCTTTCTTTTCATCCTGACTGCTCTCCCTGCTTTTCAGATTTTTGGAAGGTACCAATCATGAAGTGACTCAGAGCTTTGCCCCTTGAGCCAGACCACTAGCAAAGCTGAGCTCTCCACTTATGAGCTGCAAGACCTTGACAAGTGCCTCAACATTTTTCCTCCCAGGGCCACTTTGCCAGCCTGTTCAATGGCATGCTGACCAATGTGTCCTTTGCCCAAATACAGAAAGCAGTTGATTTGAATATGTACGTGAATCACTTCAATGGCATCAATTTTGCAAACCCCAAAGCATTTCATATAAGAAACACAGTCTAAAGAAGACTAAACATTAAAATTAAATGAACAAACCATATTCCGTCAGTGGTGACACATGTTGAAACATAAAGCTTGAGTGTATGGATTCGGATTGGGTTGTGTAAGAGCTGAGCTTTGGTGGGGCACCAGTGTGAATTATTTAGGGCAAACTTGCCCAACGCTATGCTTTGCAGAGATGCTGTTTGCATGTGTATGTTTATATTTTCTTCAGAACTATGCAGTTTGGTCTTGTGCCTGGTCAGTTGATTATGAAGCAAGCCATGAAGACTTAAATGTTACTGCAGAGTTGACCGAAAAAAATATATTACTGTAAAGGCTCTTTGTATCCATACTATATTATCTTATTTTATTCTATGGTTTTGGAGACCTGGGGACAAATCAAATTAGGTATGCCAGTACTCAATTCCCCCAAACACATTCTTAAGGCATTTCAGCCAGATTTGAATGATTTTCTTGATAACTTCACTTGTTGGCTGATGATGCCATGATTATTTTAATACGGACACCACTGAGATCTATGTGCAGGGGTCCTGGTGGCCCTGGGGGCTGAGAGCTGCTCCTTGCTGTCCTGGCCGTATTCTTGCACACCCCTGGTTTTCTGGCCCCTCGTCCTTTTGCGTTGTGAAGTGGCTGAGCTTGGAGGTCAAACTGTTGATACCCCAGTTCTCTCTTATCCATCTTTATTTGACTTCTCATCATATTTTTTTAGTGTGTTTATTCTAAATCTTTTCTAGTCATTCAACTCCTAAACCTCACCTCCACCTGCTTGTCCTTGGCCCTTCACAGCAAGGTTCCCACTTTACAGAGGAAGCTGACGTGGTCATCTGCCCCTCCCCCATTTCTGTCACTCGCCACGTTTCCCATGCTTTGCAGAGGAAAAGCCCACATGCCTCGCTTCTTGTGCTAGCAATTCCATTAGCTGTGTTCTGCCTCACCTCCTCGGAGCCTGTGGTCGCATCGTCATGCTGGGCCTTCCCACTGGCTCTGATACCACCTGCTTTTCTAAGAGTGGTCCTGCTAGCTGGTCCCTAAGCTCTCTCCTCCCGTCCTAACCAAGCTTCTAGAATAGGTAACTGTCCTTTCGGCACCACCCTGCCCTCCCGGGACCCACCAAAGCCTCTATGCATCACATGAGTTAGTGTGAGCTTTCTTTCCTATTTAGGGGCATTTAGGGGCTATTTAGGGGCATCTTTTCTTCAGCCTTTTAGGACTTCACTCTGCTATGCTGTTATGCGCCTTCTTGAAAGTTTTCCATCATCAGATGACAGTTTCCCTGGCTCTGATGCTCTCATTCATCTGTGTCACGGGGCAAGAGAAACAGGGGCAAGAAAAACGAGCCAAAGCAAGAGTGAGCAACTTGGCCCACGGTCCTGCACCGTGAGACACAGCCTTTGTTCAAACATCACCTTCTCATCAATTCTTCCCCATCACCGTCCCCACCCACTCAGGGCCTGGTGCATGCCGGGCAAGTGCTCTGCCACTGAGCTAAATCCCCAAGCCCCTGGTCGATGTTTTAATTGTCAAATGCCTCCCCCTATGGCATCCCTGCCTCCCTTCACCCCTTACAAATGTGATACATTTAATCACAAATAAGCTTGCTTTCAAAGGATGGTTTCCCAACAATTCAAAAGTGTGTAGCTGAGAGATTTTGGGATCATCACAGTCAGATCAAGGTGTCTCAGGGATAAGAGCTCAAAAGTTGTTTCATATAGAGGCAAGCTAACCAGTGACTCTCAGCATTGTGTGCACCCACAAGACTGGGATCCTAATTAGAATAAGATATTGTCCATGATTGTATATCAAAATAGGTTCACTGTCATGTATAACTAAAAAGAAACATAAAAATTTAAAAAAGCAAAAAGCAAACAAACAAAACAAAGAACCTAACCAATTCATTCCCAAGAGTGTGTAACCAGGAGGTGGGCAGAGAAAGTCCTCAGATGTCCTCATTGTGGGGAGGAGCCGGGGTGCTGGTTGCAATGGTGCAGACCTGCACTCGCTGGCCTGCAGGGCAAACAGCTGTTTATGGGAGACTTGCCCACAGTCTAGGAAGGGCCCTTGGGCAGGTAGGAAGGGTTGTCTTATGCTGGAGACCCTGGTCATGTGAGGTCAGTTGTGCTCGAGTTTGTGTAGCAGCCGCTTAGACAGAAGTAGCATGATCTCCACTGAGGACTTAACATTATTTTCTTTCTTTTGGACCATTTGAACCAGCAAGGTTGCCTTCCTTTTGTTTTATTTAGCTTAGTATCAAAAATTAACTTGATTGATGTAAAGACACATTAGCTCCATGTAAGGAAAAAGTGATAATGGAGAAGGTTGATGAGGCGCAGGTGGAGGCGAGACTAAAGGGGAAGCCAGCCGGGGAGACTGAGCTGCTGAAGAGCCGCATCCTGTGCCGCCTATTAATCGCCGG